>NW_001849342.1:0-6474 GCF_000209065.1 Trypanosoma cruzi
GCAGAGAGAAAGAGGGGTGGCGATCAGAGAAACGACAGTTCATGTAAGGCGTGTGTGTGCTTCACGATGTTTTGTCAGTGGCAGCGAAAATATGAATCCTCATCACTCCGCCGTGGTGTCATTATTTTTTGCCCTGCGGCGCTGTTGCCTTGCCTACACCTCCACAGAAAAACACACGCAAAAAAAGAAAAAAGATGTCAGAGAAACCAAAATAATTAAATATAATGGGGAAAGCAATACAGTCGGAATTAACTCTCAAAAAGCAAGATGATAAATGATACGTTATAGATATATACTTATATATATATATATATATATATAACCCAGACACCGATCCTTCACGCATTTCCATTTACCTTCCAAAAATGTTACTTTTCACTGTGGCACTGTTCGTTCAGGAGGGGCAGGGTTCGCGCTGTTCTCACGATGGAGCCTAAGTGCATGCTCCCGGCCATACTCGGAGATGACCTCAGACTTCCCACAGTACGACACCTGCAGGGGCTTCTCGCGCTCCATGTTGTAGCGGTTGTGCAGAGCCATGATAGCACAATCGGCCTCCTCCGTCGATCCGTACTCCACAAATGCACTTCCCTTGCTGCGGTTGGTTGTCCTGTCGCGAAGTATATTCACGTGGAGCACCTTTCCGTAGAAGTCAAAAAGGGCGCAGACGTCTTCCTCGGTTGCATCAAAGTTCAGCTGCCCCACAAACAGACGTGCCTGTCCCAGCACCATGGAATGCAGGAAAGCAGACACACGAATACCTCTTGTAACCGCTCTGCGTCACCCACTCTGCCCCAAACACTGCGCAAGAAAAAAAAACAAAAAACAAAAGGGCAAACAGAGCATCCAGCGGCGTATGCATGTGAAGAGAAACAAAAAAGTTAAGACACCTGAAGCAATTTTGCCGCTCTGCCTCTCGTCGAGAAAAAAGAAGGAACGCACAGGCTCATGGGTCGCACTGCGGGAGGCAGAGAGAAAGAGGGGTGGCGATCAGAGAAACGACAGTTCATGTAAGGCGTGTGTGTACTTCACGATGTTTTTTTGTCAGTGGCAGCGAAAATATGAATCCTCATCACTCCGCCGTGGTGTCATTATTTTTTGCCCTGCGGCGCTGTTGCCTTGCCTACACCTCCACAGAAAAACACACGCAAAAAAAGAAAAAAGATGTCAGAGAAACCAAAATAATTAAATACCATGGGGAAAGCAATACAGTCGGAATTAACTCTCAAAAAGCAACATGATAAATGATACGTTACAGATATATACTTATATATATATATATATATATATATAACCCAGACACCGATCCTTCACGCATTTCCATTTACTTTCCAAAAATGTTACTCTTCACTGTGGCACTGTTCGTTCAGGAGGGGCAGGGTTCGCGCTGTTCTCACGATGGAGCCTAAGTGCATGCTCCCGGCCATACTCGGAGATGACCTCAGACTTCCCACAGTACGACACCTGCAGGGGCTTCTCGCGCTCCATGTTGTAGCGGTTGTGCAGAGCCATGATAGCACAATCGGCCTCCTCCGTCGATCCGTACTCCACAAATGCACTTCCCTTGCTGCGGTTGGTTGTCCTGTCGCGAAGTATATTCACGTGGAGCACCTTTCCGTAGAAGTCAAAAAGGGCGCAGACGTCTTCCTCGGTTGCATCAAAGTTCAGCTGCCCCACAAACAGACGTGCCTGTCCCAGCACCATGGAATGCAAGAAAGCAGACACACGAATGCCTCTTGTAACCGCTCTGCGTCACCCACTCTGCCCTAAACACTGCGCAAGAAGAAAAAAAAGCAGAAGACTTCAAAAACAAAAAACAAAAGGGCAAACAGAGCATCCAGCGGCGTATGCATGTGAAGAGAAACAAAAAAGTTAAGACACCTGAAGCAATATTGCCGCTCTGCCTCTCATCGAGAAAAAAGGCAAGAAGACTACCGGCGCCTTTTCCCATGTGCCTTATCCGCATGCTTCACAAAAGTTTAAATGCATCGTGCCAGAGCAATAACACACGCACAGGTAAGAAAAAAAAAAAAAAAAACAACAACAACAAAAAACAAAACGGTGACTTCCATTGCTGCTGGTGTGCCATAGAGGGCTGTGTTGGAAGTCGAAGCAAAGGGCATTCCTCACCTACACTACGCATGCCCACCAAAGGAAAAGGTGGGCGAAAAAAATATTCTCTCATCTGCAATGCTTACTCCATGCGCATATGTGTCTACACAACTAAGTAAATAGATATATAAACCCAGAAAAAAAAAAAAAAAAAGGGGTTTCTTCTTTTTTTTCCGGAATAAAAATCCAATTCTCGTCTCTTTCCTGTTTCTTTTGCTTTTCATTACAACAAACGTTTGGCTGGAGTGGGGAGAGATCGGTCAGGTGGGGGAGGATTCGCACTGTTCTCCTGATGTAATTGCAGCGCCTGTTGCCATCCAAAGGGAGAAATCAATTCCGATCTTTCACAATACGACACTTGCAGTGGTTTATCACGTTCCATGTAGTAACGGTTGTGAAGTGAACGGATGGCACAGTCAGCCTCGCCCGTTGAGCCATACTCCACAAATGCGCTGCCTTTACTACGATTCTTAGACTTGTCGTGGAGCAAGTTAACACTCAATACATGACCATAGAAATCAAATATGGCACGAATGTCATCCTCCGTTGCGCCAAAATTAAGTTGCCCCACAAACAGACGGGCTCTTGGTTTCGATTGTGGCATCGATCTGAGAGAGAGAGAGAAAGGGAGAGCAATAATAATAATAATAATAAAAAGAGGCGACGCTGAGTTCGCACAGCCGTATGGAATATTATATAATCACAGTAATGATAGCAATCACGCACACGCAGAATTAAACTTTCACACACACACACACACACAAAAACAAAAACAAATCAACTTTTACTTATTACGGTATGTATGGAGTTTGAGAAGCAAAGTCAACTAATAAAAAAAAAAAAAAAAAAAAATGAAAAAGAATATATTATATTATAGATTATATATATAAATGTATACTGACCGTGTTATGTGAGATACCACTTGTCTTACAGGACCCCTTTTTTTCTTTTTTTTTTTTTTTTTTTTTTCAATTGGATTTACTTCCTATGTATATAAATATTTGTTTTGGTTTTCAGTTTGCCTCCTAAAGAGTGTGTGTGCTGCAGAGGGGAAAAAAGAAAGGAGAGAAGAGACAGAAAAGAAATTGTCACCAACCCACACGTGGCAGGATTGCCTGTCGGCCCCCACCCCCCTCAGACCTACGAGGCCAATGCACACACACACACAGAGAGAGAGAGAGAGGGGGAAAGACGTTGTGTGCGTGTGCTTCAGAATATAAACAAGAAAGTGTGCAAAAAGAAAAAAAAAGTTGCTTTTAGCGGTTGTGGGTGTGGCAGGGACGCCAACAACAACCCGCTGCGTCCATTCCGTGTGAGAAGCAAAAGCAAAAACAAAAAAAAAAAAATAAAATAATTTGCACAAACCAAAACAGTGCCTGTTGTGAAAATAATCAAAAAAAAAAAAAAAAAAAAAAAAGGAAAAAATAGGGAGACATGACAGCCGAGGCAACGGAGACGAGAGGGCGCTACCAGCGGGCGAGCGCAGGGTAATCCGCCAGCTTAAGAAGCGGCCGTCTCGCAGGATCGCCCACCGCAGCCGTCACGGCCTCATGTGCCGCCGTCGCCGCGATGAGTTCCTTCTCAATGGCCACAGCACTGCTGCGCAGGTACGGCTGCACGTCGGCTTTGCTGTCCACAAGCACCGCCCAGCAGGCCTTTGAGTAAGTGATTTCACGCCGTGCCAACATCGCCGCATAGCGATCAATGGCCAGCACCACTTCTGCTAGACCACATCCAATGACGTTTCGGTTTTTCAACGGAACGCTCCAGTTGGAGTGCAAAACGCGCTGCGTACTGTGATGAACGTTGTTGTCACTACCCGAAGTTTCTTTCAAATCCGTGGCGGTGGCGGTGGCGGTGTTGCGGCTCTGGTCGTGTTGTTTTTTCCAAGCAGTTTGCCCTCGCAGGGAGGGAATTGTCGCGTCGCCGCTCTTGAAGACATCTGTGTACGTACTGGAGAAATAATTCGGCACCCCCGCCGTCTGCGCCGCTCCCTGTTCCAAAAAATGAAACAACTCATCGACCCACTTAGCGGCGGGGTGACAGGCCGACGTCCCGGAAGTGGCTGGGGACAGCATTCCGATGGGTGATGGCACCGCCAGTGACATGTAGCGTTGCTTCACGCCAAACTCCGTTGTCTTCGAAGCTGATGCGCCTTCTCTCAGCCGGCCCTTAGCAGCTGGTGTGGTGATACTTTCAACAAGCGTGCCATGAAGAAACGGATGCCGCAGGGGAACCCCAGGAGCACAGTAAAGAAGAAAGGGCACGGCATGGAGCTTCTCCCGCCACATCACTGTCCGCCACTGCCACAGAGAATGATACTCCTCGAAGACTGGTGACAAGATGTACGAACCGACACGCACGCCGGCATATGTAGAGGCCGGACACCGCGGATTGCCCACCGGCGTGTCCCCGCCATTCGACTCACTGGCACACAAATGCTCCTCCTTTTGGTGTTCGTGTTGTTGCTGGCGTTGATACCGGTGTCTCCGCTGTTGGTGATGAAAAGATACGGCGAGTGCCGGTACGCGGCAATTGTGAGGAATATGTACAACTGAACCGCCACTGGGCAATCGGCTCCTCATTAGAAACCCTCTCTTCCCTTCTACCGCGCAGCCGGTGCGTGGAATGTGTGTAAAAATCTCTGCAAAGAAAGCGAGTGAATTTAAACACCCCCGCCTTTTATCTGCCGCACAAGAAGAAAAGTAAAGAAAAAAAAAAAGAGGAAAGCAATCACGGCTGCACACATTGCACCACCCACCCACGCTTCACGCATAGTGCGTAACTTTCTTGATGATGAAGGCAAAGCCACACAAAGACCCGTGGATGAACATCAACGAAGCATACATGCATGTGTACACATATGAGTATTTGTATACATATTTTGTAGCAAAAAGCAAAAAGCAAAAAAAAAAAAAAAAAAGAAAAGAAAAGAAAAGATGCCAAGCATAAAGAAAACAAACAAACAAAAAAAAAAAGAAGAAGCTACAACTTTGATTACAATCACTCCCCTCTCCTCTCCTCTCCTCTCCCTTCACTCCTTTTCTTCAAAAGCTCCTTCATCCCTAACACATCTCAGCACTCAGCAAGAAACAAGTAACGTGAATGAAGAGAGTGTGACGCAAAAAAAGAAAAACAAAATAAAAACGGGAATTGCAAAGCATGTCTGAATCAACGATACATGTACCATGCTGCTGCGTTTGGAAACTGCCAAGTAGTAATGACTAAATTGCCATATAAACATACCTACGGGAACACTAATAACCAGAAGAATATAAATAAGAAAAAAAGCATAGGCCCTTTTACGGGTTTTGTAATACTCAATAATAGCCCTGAGAAAAGCAAAAAAAAGAAGTAAGAAAAAAGGCAAAAAGGCAAAAAGAAGATCAAACTTTGGTTCTGACGGATTCTCCACCGACGGTCCATCAAAATACATCGACAGGAGCACAATGAAAATGATGCAAAGAAACTGCCCAAAGAAGTCTCCTAGTCGTCTCATCGAGACGCAACCCCAAAAACTTTCTGATTGACGGGCAGCGATGTACAGGGAGGGCACAGACGCAAGGGCAATAGAGACATCAAGCGGAATAGTCAGCAGAACCCAAGAAGGGTGAAATCTGTCGTATGCATCACGCCTGACTGTAAAAAGAATAGGGAACACCACAAACATCAGTAAATTTGAGAGGATACGTGTGTAGAAAGGCACACCGCAGCCTTTAACATAATACGGGTCGTACAAAAGGATGTCGCTCACCACAACATTCAATGCAAAGGGAGAATAGAGAAGCAGCACACTCCAGTGCGGTATGCTAATGTACTCATCGATCCGCAGCATCATCAGTGTAATGGAAACAGCAGCAAAAAAAATACCCAAACATCGCACCACAAGAACCATGAGTGACAAAAATTCCCATCGCAGTAGCAGTGGAAAGTGACGCGGGAGGGCCACCACATTTTCCCCGCCCGTTGGAAGTGACAGCATCAGACCCGAAGTACATTGACGGTATTCCTTTTGTGTTGCCGAGTACGCGACTGCGGATTCCTCTCCCTTTTTAATCCTCTTGTCGGGGTCGCGAAAGGCGACACCAAAGTCAAAAATTGTATATCGCCTCCCCCCTAAAATACTGGAGACGACCAGCAGGCCATTACGCCACGTTATTTCCGGTTCAACAAATCGACGCTTCGTCGCAAACTGCAACATGCGACGCATTTTTGCACAAAACCACGGTTCCTCGTTCGGCGCGGGAAAATCCCGCAGTGGGTGACGCTTGTAGGGGCTAATTGTCAACAGCGGCACAACCAAAGCTCCATCCTGCCAACTTCTCGATTCTGGTGTAAGATCGTACAAGACAACCTCAAAAA
>NW_001849342.1:6574-8895 GCF_000209065.1 Trypanosoma cruzi
GGGGGAAAAAAAAAAACAACCAACCAAACAAAAAGGGAGGAAAAAAAAAAAAAAAAAAAAAGACTGACCAGCAAGGCAGTGATAAGAAGCAAACGAGATGCATTTGGCTCCCAACACAAACACAAACACAAACAGCAAGAGTCACACACAAATAATAAAGAAGATACCCCCCTGAGACACGCATATTCCCACCTACGCACAGAGAGGGCTATAAAAAGATGCAAACATTCACTTTTCTTCTCGTCTACACACAAAAAAAAAAAAAAAAAAGAAAAGTAATAATAATAACAATAAACATCAAAAACAACAACAAAAAAATATAAAAACCCGTCTCCTCTCCCTCCAAAAATTGGCAAAAAAAAAAAAAATAGAAATTAAACAACAAGAAAGCGCGTGCGTCTGGGTTGGCGCTAAAGGCATTAAGTCCAATAAAAAACAACAACAAAAAAGAAGACAAATAAATGTGTTGGATGTGGTGGAATGAGCAAATATTGGGGGATCATATGCCACCTATTCTCCAAATAACCCCGTCAGTCGCGAAAACTCTGCTGTTATTTCGTAGGATGTGAGTGCGGCTGCTGCATCACGAATGTTATCGCCCTGACGGACAGCATCCATGCTATTCATGGAGCCGTGGCTGCCACGCCCTTGTCGCAAGCAGACCGCACCCTCTAGACGCCGCCGCGGGATCCACACTGAGGACGCATCTTTATTTGTCACGCTGCTTCTTTTTTCTGTTTGCACGACGCTCTTATTTTCAAACTTCCACCTGCAATTTGGCTCGCAGGTGATAGCCTGGTGACTCTCGGCCCCGGCGGCCTGACTCGAAGGTGACGTGCAGTGATTGGGTTGACTCGAACGCATTTCCGCCGCCACCGCGGGACCACCCAACTCCAGCAACGGCTGTAATAATTCCTGCTGCGGCATATCTCCGAATTCACCGCCCAACACCATTCCATGATTTGACTCATCTTCCTCGGAAACACGCAGTGGTTTCTCTCCAGTGACGGCAGTACCCAAATTGCAATTTGCCAACTGCATCTGCATCAGCGGAGAGTTCATCCGCGGGCTCCATTCTAACGACGATGGGGAAAACAATGGGAAAGACTGCGAACACACGATGGGCGCTTGTCCCAAAATAAAAGGATGCTTCAACAGTTCCTCCACTGAGAGACGCTGTTTACAGTCCAGGTGAAGGGCGCACTCCAAAAAATTAAGCAGCGTTGGACTGGCCCCACATTTGCGCAGACAGTCTAGGCTTGGTCCTTTCGTGGCTCCACCAATTCTCCACACGACAATGTGTGGCGACAAGTCATGAAGTTCCTCCCATGGCGGGACGCCCATAGCCATTTCATATACCATGCACCCCAATGCCCAAACATCTGAGGCAAAAGTGGACTCCTGTGTACAAATGAGCTCCGGGCTCATATATATTGGGGTCCCACAAAGCTTCTTCTCAGCACCCTGCGTGGGACAACCAGAGCCTCTACCCGGAAGCACATCTGAATCAGAATCTGCAACGTAAATAGTTTGAACAAACCTGCTTGTACCAAAGTCACTAATTTTAAGGTTGCCCTTCTCCGTCATCAGCACATTGGCAGTCTTCAGATCACCATGAACCACACCGCGGGATTGAAGATACTCCATGCCTTGCAACACCTGTAACGTATAAAGACGTATGACATTTTCGTTAAAGGCCCCAAAATTTTTAATCAAATCTTGCAAAGTTCCACCAGCAACGTACTCCAAAACGATACATATTCCCCGAGGGACTTTCTTCACCCCAAGACACTGCACAATGCGATGGTGGGTAAGGTACGTAAGAAAGTAGAATTCCCGCAAATATTCATCCGATAAGGCAGAAAACCCATGCAAGGCTTCATTATTTTTCTGATAAGAGTTCGAGGAATATATTTGACGTGGCGGCTTCCATGAGGTTCCAGGCGGCCCCTCCACCACTGAAGCTCGAGGACTTGACGGGGAGGAAAAACCGTCGTCTTGAAGTACTTTCAATGCCAACCTCCGACCGGTGCCCACGTCCATGCCGGCATACACCACACTGCTTGCACCGCGCGCAATTGGACAGCCCCATTGTAACTGAAGGGGAAAAGGCGGTGCCTTTACGGATTGCTTGAGAGACTCCCTTTCTTTTCCTGCGCCTGGTCCCTGTTGTGTATTGTTCCGCTCACCAACTTCCAAACCCACGGCGTTGTCTAGCAAGTGGTAGGATTGAAAACAAAATTTCTCAACGTAAATTGTATTTGGAAACCACAATTGACAACGTGGTGACATCATCCACGGCAACCAAAGAAAAGGAGTCG
>NW_001849342.1:8995-22557 GCF_000209065.1 Trypanosoma cruzi
CCTGGTCCCTGTTGTGTATTGTTCCGCTCACCAACTTCCAAACCTCACGGCGTTGTCTAGCAAGTGGTAGGATTGAAAACAAAATTTCTCAACGTAAATTGTATTTCGGAAACCCAATTGACAACGTGGTGACATCATCCACGGCAACCAAAGAAAAGGAGTCGGTGGCGCTTCCAACCCCATTCTCCTCCCCGCCACCACCACTCAACTTGCTTTGCTGAAAGGCCACAACGCCAATGTCATCTCCACTTTGTAGCTGACAGCGTCGACCTTTTCCTACCTTCGTGTCATTCACGTACGTTCCATTGCTGCTGTGGTCCTCAAGATAGATTCTCACCTCTGAGGCACGTTGGCGTGGCAGCCGTGAGTGATGATGCGCGTCATCATGCTGCTCTTGAAAAGAAAAGGGATTGTCCTGCAAACCCAGTAAGGGTTGCCCCATTGTTATTGTAGTACCTGAGGGCATGTGTGGTCGGGTTGCCCGGCTCGGATGACGATACGGACCTCGCCCGCCAGGTGACGGCACGCTCACCTCGACGGAAAGGGTAATGGTAAAGTGAACCGCACTGATTCGGGGGTCATCCAGGACAACGTCACACCTTGGAGATCTCCCACACGTGATTTGCCGTCTTTCTGAGAGAAACAATACGCGGTGCTTATCAGAAAGAAGAAACCCCCAAGGTCTCTCTGTTGTCATGGCGGGATTTTCAGAGGAGACCTCAACTAAGGTGCTCTGCGTGTTGGAGAGAGGATCCCGCCTCGCGTTATCTTCAACACCTCGAAGATTCATGTTTCACGTTCGTTACTGATATGTACTAACCGTTATTATTATTATTATTATTATTATTATTATATGTATGTATGTATGTATGTATATGTATATCAGTATGTGAGTGTGAGTGTGCTCGCCTTTCGGCTTCCCCAACCTGTGAATTGTTATTCGCGTGTGTTAATATGATGTATGGGTGTAACCGGGACTGTTCCTAACAGCACCTCTTTTTCCCGATACGTGGCAACTTCCATTATTGAGCCAGTAGAACCACATAACAATGGGAAAACAACAGATGCGCAAAAAACAAAAAACAAAAAAAACAAAAACAAAAGCAAAACAAAAACAAGAAAAAGTGGTAAGACCATTAGGAGAACGCATAAAAAGTCAGACAAGATGTTTTGGATAAAAACAGAGATATTTATTCTGTATATACATATATAACATATATATATATATATATACCCCCAGAAATGAAAAGCCAAACTTACCCATATGTGTTTTTCACCACTGTCCAAATTCCTTTTTTCCTTCATCATCTCATATTTTTCTAAACGCATGATACGCGGGCTCCTGTGCATAGTGGCGCTCCACCTCCCGTAATTCTTCTTCTTTAATCTCAAGCGGCAGCATACCACGCTCTGCCCACTGCTGCTCCCGAAACTCGGCATCTGCGTCATACTTTTCCCGCAGCTCTGGGTCATTGCAGAGATCAAAGATGAGCTGCTGCCGGGCGAGGGCCTTTTTCTGCAACGCTACATACGCCTCCCACGCCTCGCCCTCCACCCCTGTCAATGGCGCAGCCTCGCGTATCTCGCCATGCCGCTCCTCCAACTCCCGCGCACAAAGCGCTGTCAGATCCTCTACACGATATGCGTCGACAAACGGAAAAGAAGGGTCTGCGTTGGCGCCAAATTCCAACACATCTGTGGGACGAACAATTGGCGGATACTCCGCTTGCTGCGAGGAAAGCTGCGGCACATCCAGGCCGTATCCTGGCTCATACCCGGGAACGGGAGGTGTCAACGAGGGGCGGCGGTAGTTGCCAGGGGGCTGCTCAGACGAAAGCAGCAGCGCCTCCTCACGCGCCTGCTCCATGCCAAGCTCCGCCATCGCCTCCAGAGCCTCCGTCATGCGGGCGGCAAGACGGGACATGCGAGCCGCAAATTTTTTCTCACCGATGGCACAGTAGCGGTCGAACGCAAGCGCAATACGGCGCTCGTTGTCCACATCGTGCTGCCGCTTTCGACTGTCATTGCAGTGCCTCTTTTCGTGCAGATACTCCATCGCCGCCTGTGCCCACTTCTCTTCACTTCCCACCTTCCCCGCGCTTGCCATGTACCCTGCCGCAGTCTGCTTCTTCTGCAGAAGGGCAAAGCGATGGCCACCCCAACGACAGGCCATCACCTTCGAAGAAAAAACTCCTTTTTTTCTTCTTATTCTCTTGGTTCAGCCCCCGTCCCCTCTGTTCCCTGCAGGCTCTGCCCCTTCACGCACAGCCGCGGGATAAACGGATGTCGGACGGACTGACGGTTCGCCCGACCGTTACGCACACAACCCGCACAAAGCGTGCAGAACTAAAAAACAAGACAACAACAACAAAAAACACGCAATAAATCAAACGTTGCATATGTGGGTAAAATAAAGAATGGGAATAAGCAGAAAAAAAAATGAAGAAAACCATGGAATGAGAGCTACCCAACACAACACCACCCCAGCACATATCTACCCACCCATCACACGCACCGCATCGCCCAAACACCCAAGGGCCTACAGACACACACACACACACACACACAAACACATACAAAAAGGAAGAAAAAAGAGATAAACATAAGAAGCCAGAGAATTCGCAATCCAAAGGGTTTCTTCAGATGGACGTCGTGTGTTCCCTAACGACAACAACAAGAGAGTGAGAGAGAGAGAGATAGAGAAAAAAAACAAAAAAAAAAACGCATGAGCGGAAAGAGAGGGAAATTCCATTTTCTCTCGTGTCAGTGCCACTTTCCACTCAGTTGCTTTTTATTCCACAGTTTGTGCCAGAACGCAGGCATAAAGAAAATATCAGAGGCGGTACTTGCCCCCCACGTTGACGTGCAGCACACATAGACGGACCGAGCGACCCACACACTGAGTGAGAGAAAAAGAGAGAGGGAGGGAGAAAGAGAGGGGGCGAATCAAAACAACAACAACAACAACAAGGGGTCTCATCAATGCGCCGTCAAATAACATCTATGCAATCCCGTTATAGAAAGACAAAAAGACAAAAACAAAAACAAAAACAATAAGAAGGAAGAAACAAAACGCATTTATTTCCTGGAAAACGCACATACACCTTCTTTTCTTTTCTTTTCTTTTTTGTTTTTCCTGCATTCATCCAAACCGCCCTTCTTCCTTCTATCGTTTATCAACACCCTCCCGTATATGTCTACATATATATATATATATATATATATATGCATATTACATCTACACCCACTCCCTCGCTCTTCCCTTCGCATTTCCTTTTTCTCCTCTGTCATCCCTTTTCCATTTCCTCCTTCGTGTTATTTGCCCGTTTCCTGAAGCCAAATATATATATATATATATATATATATTCTTCTTCAAGAGCTATCTACTCGTTATAGGTTTCTCCCGTCCTCATTTATTCTCTTTTTAAAAAATTCCCTTTCCCTCCCATTCGCTTCCGTTTTGGCTCCTGCTTCGGTACGCTTCTTGGGTTTTCTATGAATGGAAGCTAAGACGCCTCCAACATCTCGTCAAACCGGCCATTGTCTACATCCTCCACGTTGTCTCGTTCAATCGTCCTTTGAGCCGAGCGCCCCTCGCCGGTGACATCCATAGACGGAAGGGCTGAGCCACCCTGCTGCTGCTGCTGTTGTTGTTGCTGGTGCTGTAACTGCCGATGACGCGGTGCGGTCTTGGGGTACTTTTCATGGAACATCACACTTTCCTCGTACACCGCCTTCTTCACGTCATGCACCGTTTTTTGTTCCTGTTCGTCGAAGCTGAAAAGGGGTATGTTGATGGTTTCGTATTGCTCGTCGTAGAGTTCCGCCAGGAACGGGTGCCGAAGAGCCTCATCCACGGTGATGCGTTTATCGGGGTGAAAGACGAGCATGCGCTTCAGCAGATCGAGCGCCTCCTCAGACGCCTTCGGGTACTTCGCGCGCCAGTCTAGTGGGGGACGAGTCTCCTTCTTGCGGAGGTACTTCTGTGCCGGCAGTGAGCCGAGGGATTTTATATCCTCCTCGGACGGAGTGCCAATCACCTCAATGATCTTGTCGAGTTGTCGCACACGGTCCTTGCCTTGGAATAGCGGTCGTGAACCAAGCAGCTCGCCAAGAATACTCCCTACGCCCCAGACGTCAATTTGTGCGGAGTAGTTCTTGTCCTCCATCACAAGCTCCGGTGCTCGGTACCAGCGCATTGTCACGTAGTCAGTCATGTTCTCTCCACGGTCATTTTCCTCCTTTGCGAGACCAAAGTCACATATTTTCAAATCACAATTCTGGTTCACTAGAATGTTCGCTGGGGTGATGTCGCGGTGAATAACCCCAGCGGTATGAATCACCTTCAATGCATGGAGGATTTGATAAATGAAGAACTGAACATGAGCCTCCGTCAGCTCTTGGCCAGTGCGTAGCACTTGCTTCAGATCTGTCTCCATGATCTCCATGACAATAT
Source organism: Trypanosoma cruzi (assembly GCF_000209065.1). Lineage (NCBI taxonomy): Eukaryota > Euglenozoa > Kinetoplastea > Trypanosomatida > Trypanosomatidae > Trypanosoma > Trypanosoma cruzi. Next base: position 13,452 of record NW_001849342.1, read on the forward strand.
AGAAGTGATCAAAATCTTCACTGTCAAGCGGTGTGAGAATGTTTCGAAGAGCAATAATATTCTCATCGTTAAAAAATGAAAGTAACTTAATCTCACGCAACACACGCTTCGCCAAAATCATCTCCTCAAATATTTCCTTGTTTACACGCTTGAGGGCTACAAGTTCGTTGTCATTGAGTGTGTCCCTGGCACGTATTACTATTCCATACGAACCGGCACCAATAATTTTCTCCAATACGTAGCGACTATCCAATGAGTTTACCTCCTCCTGCAGTTCGGACAAACTCCGGATTTGATGACTCATGTTGAGTGCAGTTAACACTATGGCTTCACCCAAATACACACACAGACACACAGACACAAAAAGTAGTCTATATATAAGTGAGTAAGGAAATAACAAATAATAGTAATAAAAAAAAGACCGCACTTCCGTTCGGTTAAATTTCCCTTTTTTTTTTTTTTTCTTCTTCTTCTTTTTTCTTATGCCCTTCACCTGCTTGATGGGGTTGTGGCGGTCCTGTCTTCTCTCCCTCTCTGGTGTGTGCGGGTGTCTCCTTGCTCCTTCCCCCCCCTCCTCCTCTCACTTCCCTTCAAAACTCAAAGGCCCTGCACCGCACCGCACCGCACCGCCCACACACACACACACCACCGACGGGAGGCGCAGGAAAAAAAAAAAAAAAAAAAAAAACAGCAATAAAAAAGAAAAAGAGGAAAAGACATGCACTCAAAAGACGACTCCCCTCTCCCAAGAAAGAAGAAAAAATTTACAAGCAGTTGATTGATCCTCCACACCCTCATCTTCTCCAGCGGGCAAAAACAGGGAAGTGCGATGGAGAGGAGGATGAATAGTTGCAGCGCCTCCCCGCAACACAAAAATGCCGGCAATCGCCGGGGAGAATAAATAAAAAAACGCACCACCACCAAAAAAAAATAAATAAATAAAAAAAAAGAGGGCGCATGGAAGAGAAAACACCCACACACAACCACCACTGCCGCTCAAAAGAGTATAAAACAAACGGGGAGTGGGTTTATGACATTTCAACGGGTACATTTTCCCCACCACCTCTTCTGGCACAAAACAACAACAACAACAACAAAACGGCGTCAATATTTTATTTTTATTTATATATTTTTTTATCTCTTTCCCTTTCCTCCTCCCCCAACCACTAACAACAACAACAAAAAATCTCACTGCTTGCTCCTTTACAAAATGTTTGTATAGACTCTTGCCTATATTACGTCTTCATTTTCCCGCACACACGCACATGTTCCCCAAATATATATATATAAACAGTAAAAAAAAAAAATACCGTATCGTAGCCTCCTTTATGAAAGATCCTCGGGTCTTCAGCCGTTGTGAATGTGTCTATATATATATGTCTTTTATTCGTTGTCACTTCCCTTCGTTTTTTTCTCCCCCCCCCCTCTCATGCGCTATTAAAAAATGGGGAAAATCAATCCGATTCACTCGTACTGGGTGTCGCCACGGGAGCTCTACGGGGCGGTTTGGTCTGCCGACGACTCAGCGGCTTCTCTACACCAGTGAGGGGCACAGTGGCTGCATCGGGTGCAGGAGCCTGCTTCTCCTGCCTTCTTTTTTTCTTTGCGTAAGACGTCGACAGTGGGACATTGTCATCATCGGACTGATCAGGAATGGAGGAGGCCGCCGTGGCTGCATGTCCCTTCGGCGACTTGTAAACGACATCGCGGGACGATGTCGGCGAGCCGTTCCGATGCGCAGCAACTGCAGGGGGGACTGTGGTCGCAGCGACGTCAAAAGTTTGATTGTTGCCAAATGTGCGGTAAAGCGGGACATCATCGCTTTTGTCGCTCTTATCATCCCGCGGGGCTTCTTTCCTGTCCTCCTTCGGCTGCGGCGCGGCAGTCGGAACCTCCGCCTCTGCCGGGGCCTCGTTCTTGCGCTTCCGCCCTTGCCGTTTCTTTGCCGCGTCAGCGTGGGACTCTCCCGCCGCCTCTTCCGCCTTGCCGTTCTCCTCAGCATGCTTGCCATTCCCTACCGTTGTTTTTGTTTTTGGCCCTATTGCTGCTGCTGCTGCCTGCACTTCTTTTGGCTGCTGCTTTGAATCCTGCTGCCGTCGGTGTTGCTGCGGGAGCGGACTGTCGGAGGTCTCCTGGACAGTCTTCTGCTCCTTCACAAGAACAAGTCGGTAGTGGCTGCCTGGCGTGACAATGACATTTCCCTCCGCATCGAAGGGCAACAGCAGATGACCGCTCGACGACTCCTGCAGTGCCAGCGAGCTGCCGTGCTCCCTGCATCCAAAGGCATAACTCGGGTTGAATGTATTCTGCAGCTCTGAGGCAAGACGAATCGTCAAGCCATCAATGACGATGGTGGGCATCCAACTCCAGCAAGTCCTGTAATTTGTGTTCCTGCATGCATGCGCCATCGCAGAATGAGAAAACAAGGCAACAGGAAAGAAAAAGAATAAAAAAAACAACAACAACAAGCAGGCAAACAAAAGAGTTTTTTTAAACAATTTTTTTTTAATATTTCAAACAAATCCAACGGTCTGCACATGCCCTTCAGACTTCATGGTGTCAAAACTGTTTCCCGGCACGATGCGGCTGCTCCGGGCGCTGGTCGAATGCCGTCAGCCCCGTGGCCACAACAACAATTCTGTGAGAGAAACATGGCTGGCTCTTGGCTTCCCCCCCACAATACGGGGCAAGTGGCCCTGACAACACACTGAGGCGGCCCACGGCATTGCCAGGGGAGGATAAAACAAGTGGATTCCAACACGCAAAAAAAAGGCAAAGACACACATAAAACACATCACACCGCCGTTACTTCACCGCCAACAGTACGACCACCCTTTACGAGGCGGACGCGCATTGTTGCCCTCGCGGCGTGCTCACTCTGTTGCGTGCCACAGACGTCGCCACTGCTCCTATCATGTTGCAGGAACCAATCCGCATTACAAAGGGGCTCCACGAAGAGGCGAACATCAGCCGCCGCCGCCAGCCACACAGGAACACCCAATGGCTTTGACGGCAGTGTCCTTTCCGTTGCTAATTTTCTGTGGTACACGCTTGTACACCCATTTACAAAAACCACTGCCACACTTCCCCCACGGCAATCAACAGAAATCTCCTGGCCACTGACACTCGCGTCATGCGCATGATGATGACGCTCACGCTTTTCCACTTCGCCGCTTCCCACATCCCTCCAACCATTACCAATCAGAATGGCGTTGCGCACTTCTCGTACAAGCGCAGCCGCCATCCAATGACGTGCATGATTTGTCGCCCCACACGTGGGATGTTCCCAGAGACGCGCCACGTTATCCACCACAACCAGCACGCGACGTCGGTTTGCATGATGACACGATTCGAAGTACTCCACACGGCTAAGAAAGCGAAAAAACACCAGCAAATCATTTGGTGATTTGAAAGGTACAAATTTTATTTTCTTCAGCATCACTGACGGGAGGCTATCCGCGTCGCCATCGCACTGCACGCTGTTTGCCGTTGCCGACGCAAGGGCCTTCTTTAGAAGCTCATGAATATGCTGCGGGCTGACGGACGATGGGTCCGAAACAAGAAGAAAGACAGACCAGTCACACGGCCCACATTTTGACTCCTCCACCTCCTCATGGGGCTGCTGCTGCTGCTGCTGCTGCTGGCGGTCGACACTATTGCCTCCCACCGCCGTTCTGCTCCTTTTCGCCGCCGTCCACTGCACGCTTCCCCGCGCCGCGAAGGCTGCCACCATTTGCTGCACGAGATGCGACTTGCCTGCGGCGGGCGGGCCAAATATCTCTAACACCGTTCCGCACGCCACACCGCCGTCTGGTAGCAGTCGGTCGATCGCCGCGCTGCCGGTGGAGAAGACAGCCTCTCGACTGAAACATCGCCCAACCTCCAAAACGGAGGACGCCGACGCGGCAAGTGCGGCAAGCCGCCGCGAAACATCTTCCGCCGTCAGCGCTTCCCAGGGAGGAGGCATGACGGCCATCCAAACGATTTTCCCCTGCTTCCCTTGTCTGTCGTTTTTTGCCTTTCTCCCCGCAGAGAGCAAAGAAAAAAAAAAAATACGCGGCAAGGAGGAAGACAACAGTCTTCCCTTTCCGTTTGTCTACAACGGGATTCCGCAAAAAAAAAAAAAAAAAAAAAAAAAAAGAAACACCAAAATCCCTTCCCCTTCTCCCCTTTCCTCTGTGACTTGTCTGTGCTGCGGCAAAAACAACAACGGGAATAAAAAAAAAAAAAAACACACTCAATGAGAGGGATGCACGCATCATCGTTCCCCTCTCCATTTCATCATAAATCACGAGGAAAACGGTGACGCTACCAAAGGAAGCACTTCACCGAAAAAGGAAAGAAAAATATGAGGGCGCCAACGCACGCGCAGGACGGCAGCAGCCAATGCGCGGACCAAAATGGGTCATAAACCCATTTTGTCTCTTGACTACAATTCATGAGGCCCCACTTCTTTTTCGTTAATGATTACGTTTTCCATCATATTTCTTTGCGCCCGTCGCTGCAGCCCGACGAGCTGCAGGAGTGCACGCATCAGAGCAAATGACATCACGGCAGGAAATGGCCAAGCCTGAAACCACACGTCCCAGTCCAGTTGCGTAAAAACAGCGCCCGAGAGGATGGCTGTGAGCAGCAAAAGTGTTTCCATCATCCGAAACCGATTCCCTTCCCTTTTTTTAAAAAAATTTTCCAACGCGGATGTTCCATTTACATCGGCCAGTAGCGTCTGGCGTATATCCTTCAATTCCATCGGCATCGTCAAGCTCAGCAAGAGTCCGAAAGCGAATGTTAACACCGCCGTGTGGGCCTCTGCAACGGGAGCGCCACAGAGAACAAACACAAGGCTCCACAACAACGCCTCACGCAGTGGGAGAAGGAGGCCGCTTGCCATCGAAAAGCGCTGAATGCCTCCGCCCCCTCTACGACCACAACCGGACACGCAAAAAACAAAAAACAAAAAACAAAAACACGCTTCTAAACAAAACTCAAAAAAAAAAAAAAAAAAAAGCAAAAAAGAACAGATGGGCAATAAAAAGGGCAAAAGAAATGTGCGAGGAGAGCCACACCGCCCTGGCGCAGGCCGAGGGAAAAGACACCCCACCCAAACAATGAGGAGAGGGAGAAAAAGAGAGAAAAAAAGAAACAACGGCGGAAGAACAGTAAAGTGACATGGCGAGTTAAGGTCCCACGTAGCAGAAATCGTAGTTCCAAAACAAAAAAAAAACAAAAAAACAACGACAGAGAAGTGACGTGCATCGGGAAACCCAACAGCCCCAATGGGTCAAATTGCCTTACAAATATTCGACCAGCCATCCCAAATGAAGAGAACAGCAGCGGAGAAACATAAAAACAAGAAAAAAAAAAGGAAAGGCCACAACGATATCGAGCCTTCAACGAGCACATTGTACACATAAAGCCTTCCTATTTCACTTCCTTTCCTCCTCATTTTTGTTGTGTTTGCGTTTCTTTGATCTTTTGCCCAGAACCACCAAAATGGGGGGATGCACGCTTTTCGAGAAACACCGGATGTGTCGCGAACAGCCGATTGACAAGCGCCATGCGCCGCATTTCGCGCAATTTATTTGCGCCCTCCTGCGCCAGGAAGCGCTGCTGCTCCTCCACGCTCCACCGCTCCATCGCCGAGAACTGCTCCTTCACCAGCCGCACAAAATACGCGCGAAAGTTGTAGTCCGGAAATGCCCGCGCGGCGCAGAGCATCTTCGTGCGCAGACGTGCCATGGAGTGTTGGGTTGCGGCCGACATATCAACTCTCCAGACCTTCCGCCTGCTTCAATTCCTCACACTCGTTCACTGCTCTCACTCTGTTCGTGCCCACAAGCAACACCCAAACCAACAAAGAACAAAACAAAACAAAACAAAAGAGAGAGAGAGAGAGAAGGGAAGAGTCAAACAAACAAACAAAAAATATATATTTCTTGATAAACTCAAGAAAAAAAAAAGAACACACAAACACAAATGGAGGGGGAAGCGTTACATTCATGCAATAAAAATGTAAGCGTCAAGTTTTAACAAATTACAAATCATCGCAAGGACAGTTCCCATGCCGTCTGCCAACACTCCATCCCTCAACAACGAACAAAAAAAGCAAAGCAATCACTACACAAGTGACACGTGGACAAGTGACCGTTTCACCCAGTCAAGCTCGCCCATACACATTTCGTTTCCTTTTGTCCTGCTTGAAAAAACATACGTGACCGTTTAGATGATGCGGTCTGCAAATTCGGCATTGCCGGATCCAATCAGCGCCTTCCCACTGGCCCAACGCGCCACAACGCCCATAACAGCAAAGAAGAGAATAAACATGAGAGACAAGCCCAACAAAAGAGCAAAAACATCCACCCCTTTCATCGTGTGCAGGAATACACTATTCCTGCACGTCCTACTCACCAGACAAAACGTGCCTGTTCCTAAATAAATATATATATATATAACAAATAATTCAACCCCTTTCCGTAATACCTTTTTCCCTATGGCCTAGAGGACCGCAATCAAACCCCTGCGGACACACACACACGCAATGAAAAAGAAAAGCAGAAAGAAAAATCATAACTAACATGCACGATGAAAAAAACAAAAACAAAAGGATCCCCCCCTCCCCCCCCCCCCCCCAAAAAAAAAAAAAAAAAAAAGAGAAGGAGATAACGGCATCACATGGTGACACTTGGAGTGGATACAACATTAATAAACAGGCTGGATGTCGTCGAAAAAGGCCCGGCCTCACACACACACAAAAAACAAAAAAAAAAAAGGGACACTTCTTCCCTTTCCCCCTCATTCATCCAGAGTCTTTGTTTTTAAACGCAGAAGTATTAACAAAGTGCATGGCATATCAAAATTTTTCTTCCCTTTACTTTTTTCCTTCTCTCTCTCTCTTTCCTTCTTTCATTACCTCTCGGCGATGAGTGTTGTGTGCGCATGGCCCTTCATGTGAGCCCTGCCTCGTTACGGAGGTACTCACCCACATCTGCCTCATGAAACAACACGGTGCTGTTCATTTCGCACTTCCTGCACTCCAGTGTTCCAAGCGCGGCCACACCGAACCCCAACGGCACATCCCCCATGGAGAAAACTGCCACCTTCTGATATTTTGGCGTCGATTCGGTGATGCGACCAAGACCGGCGCGTGTGACGTGACCGCCGTAAAGAAACTTCTGCTCCTGGTTCGGCTTCACCCAAACCTTAAAGAGGGAGTACTGTGCGATGTAATCCAGCGCCGTTACTTGAATGCGGATGTGTCCGTTGTGTGTCACCTTCGCAAAAAGGACACCAATACCCATCAGATTCGACTTGGCCACGCAACTGGCAAGTTTGGCAAGGCGCAGCGGCATGTACCATATGCGGTTCTTGTGCAGCCGAAACACATGTTCCTCTTCCTCGCCCTTGCGCTCTAGCAGGTGCGTTGTATTGGGCCCAATGTACTGCGCTAGTTTGTCGAACAGCCTCTTCGTCTCCTCCTCCGTTAGTGACCGCATTGTAAACCACCTCTTCCTACACGCGTATGTGTACATGTATGTGCGTGCGTCAAGGTGGCGGGCATGCATGGTCACAAACAACAACAACAACAACAACAACGCATGGAACAGCAAAGAGTCAATGCATCCTCACCAAAAAGTCCCCCAGCACCACGCAGAAGACAACAACAACAACAACAGGGGATGCATGCATAAGCACAAAGAAACACGCACACACACACACAAAAAAAAAAAAAAACAAAGGAAAAAAAGGGAAAAAAAGGCGAGAAGAAGCGGGTAAAGAACCCGGTACAATAACTACTCACGCGCGGCAAGAAATATACACGACAAGAAACAAAGCAACAAAGCAAAACATACACGGAGGAAAATAGAATAAATTAAAACTATCAAATAAATGTATGGCACATTTCACATTACCCAACAACCACCTTGTTTTTCACGTGCCTTCTTTAACTCTGCAACGCTTCTCTTTACGTCTATTTGTGTTTGCTGCACATTGAAGTCAATTCGATCCAAAATGCTTCCCTGCTCCACCACCATTGCGCCCAATTCCTTAAACATTTCATGCAACTCCGTAACACTTTTCAATATTTCTTGAACCTCGCGACTAAGCTCCTTTTGTTTCGCGTCTTCTTCAAGAAGTTCCTGGATATCAACCTGCGTATATCCAAGCTCAAGATATTGAGCAATCCTTTCTTCCCGCTCCATTCGTTTATGCGCCTCGCATGAACCAATCTGCTTGTATCGCTGTGTCTTCTCTTCACATCGCCGTAGCCGTGTGGCGTACAGCTCTTGTCCTTCGCGAAAAGACTGAATAATCATTGATAGGCGAGAGGAGAGGTGTTTCTTGGCGTTTTCCGAGGCCCTCACCTCGTCCTCATTGGTGGGGTCCTGTGGACGCATGCCGGAGATGATCATGCGTTCAAGTTCCCGAAGCAGCTTCTGAATGCCGTGCGCGTTCTCCTCGATCTGTTGCCGCTGCGCCTCCTCCTCCTCATCGGAGAGAAACTTCGGTTGGAGAAACGCCCGCTGCTGCTCGTGCAGCCGCTCAATCTTGAGGTTGATCGTGTTTTCCAGCTCCAGAAAGTGCTCCAACGCGCGAATCCACGGAGACATCGCGTGGCCATGCATCCCCTTTTCGCTGTTGCCGTTTAGTGTGGCCTCTGCGGGCGACACCGGTGCCGCCTCGTTGCCCTTCCACCTCGACTCACCCAACCACTCCGCCTGGTGCTGCGCTGCCCGCCGCAGGGATGAAAACTCCTGCAGCCTATCTCTACTGAACAGACGCGGGGATAAACTCATCGCACTCTCTCTAATCGCATCGACCTCCCCTCCCCCTCCCCCTCTCTCTCTCCTTCTCTTCAAAACAAAAAAATACGGGGCCCGCAAACACACACACACACAACTTACATATCACGTGCAAAAAAACAAACAAACAAACCCAAAGCAACAATTAAAAAAAGAAACACAACCCCGAACATTCTCCTTCGGCTCGATTCAACAGATGGAGAGACAGGATACCCAAGGTGATATATAAATTTAAATATATGTATATATGCGTACCAGTCACATGCGAGGGGGGTGGGGTGGGCAAAGAAAAGACGGCACATCCC
>NW_001849342.1:22657-49184 GCF_000209065.1 Trypanosoma cruzi
TCAAGTACAATAACGTCATCTTTTTTTTTTTTTTTTTCGAGTAGCGCCTAAAAACACTCCCGTCAGTCCTCGCGCAGTTGCGTTGGCCACAAAACAGACTATTGACTGTCAATTTTTGGCCAACAGCAACAATAACAAAAAAAACGCCGTGGGCGCGTGCGTTGTTTCTCCAACACAAGCCCTCAATCCGTTGATTGTCTTGCCTTCTGATGTTTGGTGGGCTTTTTTGCGCTCTATTCGATGCTGGGCTGGAGTTCCTACAGGAGAAACGACGGTGGTGGAAAGAACTACCGCAATTTAACAAACGTTTTTTTCATTGGAAACTCGCACCATTCTCATCCCACACGATACATGATGGCGCCATTGCGAGACGCGTTGCGGAACTGTCAACACTCACTTCACGGGAAAAAAAAACATATAAATATATAAATATATATATTTCTCACCTTCTTCTTTTATTTATTCATTTTTCTTCTGCCGACGTTGCGTTCAGCAGCGCTTGTAAAAATGACGGGGGGGGGGGAGAAGCTTCGGGGAATGGCCGGCACACGATGTTCACTGAGTAGCAGGAACAGTCCTAAAAAAATTCCGCTGCAGCAGTCAGAGCAACCATAGAAGGCACACATAATCGCATATATATATATGCGTTTGTTTGCCCTATTTCGACCATAAATCGTCATCTCAATCGCGCTTGGCACGCACCCCTCTCCCTCCCCCCACCCCACCCGCCAGACACACACAGAGAAAGACAAACGTGTAAGGCCGCTTACCCGTTCAAGTTGCATTTGTTTCCACCGAGGCTGCAAGAGCCTCACAAATAATCAGACAAAATTTAAAACTACACCAGTTATCCTCAAGGAAAATATTCCCTTCTTTTTCCGTCGTCTAGAATGGAATCCGAAACGGAAAGTTGCTCAGCTCCGACACCCGCACCATTGGCATCTGTAGTCCCCCGTCACAGAGGGCTTCTCCCTTCTTTGCACTCTGCGCTACTGTGGCACTGCGCATCAGCACCGCCTGTCCGACATGTTCCGCGCGATACGGCGGGTGAAGGGCGGCCAACAACGTGACAGCGCGTGTTGTGGGATTGTTTCCAGGCGGCTGTAGCTTAAATGGCAACTCCTCTGCGAAAGCGTCAGCCGCCCCTTTGCTCCGCTTCCAAAGAACAAACCTTCGAGCCGGACGATGTGCTTTGCACGAGAGATAAGTTGTCCCGTCGCCGTTTGTTTCCTCGCGGAGTACAGGCGGTGGCGAAAGAGCTTGCGGCACCCTCTCCAACTCAACCACCTGCTGCTGCTGCTGCTGTGGCTGCTGCTCTTTTTCTTTGTCGAAGTGGAGCAAAAGGAACGTTGTGGCACGCTGGACCAAGGGCATAGGGGCAACACCTTCGTCCACCCAGCGCACACGCTTGACGGTGCGACGTGTCCCCGTAAGACTCGAGGGACATGCTTCACCCTCTGCATCGATGCTGCTAGCGCGTGGCCCTCTGTTCTCGGATGGAGATGATGATAACAATGATGAGGAATCTTTTAACAATTCCGTGGAGTCGTCATTGCGGTCGTCGCCACTCTGCAGTTCCGCAGGGGCGGGGGATTCCTCAGGGAAGAAGTCACCTTCTACGAAGTGTGCCGTGTGTACCTCCTCGTTTGCTGTTAGTTCAGCGAGGCTGGTCGGCACAAGATCTTGGAAGCCGCCCTCATCCAACTCCTCATCCTCATCTTGAGAGAAGCGAGGGGCAATCCCACCTGAATCTGAGCAAACACCAGGTGGACACCGTTGCTCATGCACCATGTATGCCTGCCAACTCGCACAGAGTCCTCACTGTCGTTTGCTGCCGTCTCCGCCGATCCTTCTCCTCCCTTTCCTACTCAACCATTCATTCGTCACAAAGCCAAAACACACACAGAAGTCAAAAAAAAAAAAAAAAAAAAAAAGGAAAGAGAAGAAAGAAAAAGGGAGACAAACTCAACCGCACAAACACACACAACATCCACATTTATTATCACTCTTCTAAAGGTCCACACATACACAAGTATCAGCAACATTCATCCCCTTTGCACGGATTGCAATGCCTTATCACGGTAAGAAAACCACTTCTAGAGGGTACGCGGAAAGACACTCATTGGCACTTTGCAGGAGGCGAACGATGCGCTTACCACTTGCCTCAAATGCCTTCTTGCCGACCGCACGGCAAACGATACTTGAAATGTTAGCCATCAGAAAGTTTGTCCACAAATTTTTCCTGTTCACCACGTCCACATTCTCTTCACAAGGGCTCCAGTCAACACCTGAAATAAAGTTTGCGTGACGCCTCGTTAGTTGTTTTTCAATGCTCCACAAACGCCACAGTAGCGGTTTGTAGAACATGCAAAATGTCTGTCGCCCCCTGGGCTTCGCTAGTGGATTGTTCCCCAGCGAAGCATTTTCCCTCCTGAACGCCAAGCCGTGGTCCAAATGGACAATGGTTGGAAAATCACTCACACTCCTGTTGTTATTGCCTTTACTGCAAATTGCGCTATCCCCTAAACAACCCCATTGTTGACATCCACTAACAACAAAAGAGTTTTTGTTGGGTGAACGGTCACCGTTGCCAAGGATGTAGTCAAACATTACTTGCTCGGACAGAGCAGCGAGAGAAGCATGCGGTACAACTACTTCTTTATAGAGCGGGTTGAACCATCGGTGCCACCCGGGTATTTTTTCCTTGCCGTATGGCACTCGTAGCGGGCTGCTGAGTAGCGGGGTAACGTTTGGGATTTTGATTTGGAAGCTGCACCACGCTTCCAAACCCCCGCGGCGCGTGTACACTTCACTTCCGCTTCCGCGTTCTGCATTTGTTTGGAGGAAAAGAAAGACGTCATTCTGCACCCACTTTTCGTACGTCTTGGTTTCCGCTCCACGAACAAAGAAATTGGGCATGTGTATGTAACGTTGCGATCGCTGATTCAGAGCCACTTGTAAGATTGCCAGTGGAATCGGAAAAAGAAATGTTGGCGGCACCCGTCGCATGCCGAGTTTGCGATCCACCGCAAATGCAGCTACCTCCGCAAAGGGATCTTTGTTAAACTGCCATTGTGGGACCTTCACAATGAAGGCCATTCTCGCGAGACATTTCGGGGGCCATTTCACTTCTAGACAAAAACATAATTTTGACCTAAATTTGATGGTGCGCTGATCGAGATATGGCACAAGAATGTCTAACTGCACCCACACATATAGATTACTGAAATCCACAGATTTGCCTTTTTTCGTATTGAAATTCATGTTTTTGCTGCGGTCCCATGAAAAGTAGCGCTTTGCGGCGCGGGGAAGGGGAATGAATATTTGCCACCCAGCGGGCGGCCCTGTCACATTCGACTCCGGTTGTTTGCGGTGTGATGCAACTGCCGCCGTCAGAAGTAGCTTCGCCAGATGAATACACGCTGCATCATATATGTCGTTAAAAGGAGGAGTGGAAACGAGGTCACAGGCGTGCGTCAGAACAATTTCCTCTTGCGTCTGCTTCCTTGGATTTGCACAGGGACCTGGATCAACAGTGTCGCGAATGACATCGTCATACGACCACCACGAGGATAAGTTGGGGGATTCTTTTCCCCCCAAGAGACCTGCCACACGACGACGGCGCACTTTCTTAGCTAGTGTGTAATTTATTCCTCCCGCCGCAGCCCACTTGTCGCTACACTTCAAAAGCACTTCTTGAAAAAAATGTAGACGCACCGCCTCGTCGGATATTGCCTCCTGCGGCACCATCATGGACGACGACGCCTCCTCCTCATCCTTTTCGGTTGTTTTCTCCGTTTTGGAGTTTATATACGGTGGAGGTCTCTTGGGAAAAAGCCCCTTCTCCACCGCATCGTGCGGCGGCAGCGCAACGTCCATCATTGTGTAGGTGCTGTTCAAGATGAGCAACAGGAGGCAAAAGGAGGCAAATGTCATGATGATTTCGCGCCTCCGCACATTCGGCCTCTGACAAGAACGCATCTTCCCTCCCCGCAGGAGGGAGAAGAAGGGAGTTCAGTCACTTCCTCTAGTTGTCAAAATAAATAAAGAGAGAGAAAGAGAGAGAAAGAGAAAAAAAAGAAAAAAAGAAAAAAAGAAAAAAACGGCTAGAAACACAGACAAGAAAAGATTCCCCCCAACCTCCCTAGCCACCTTCCAGCATTCATGGCTATTAGTTGAATGTGTTGCGGTAAATAATTTAAAAGGGTGTCGCAAGTTACTTTTGTAATAATTGTGTTGCATGTGGTCTGCTTTCCATTTATGAACTCGCCAAGCGAGCAACTTCTCAATTTCAAAACCACCCCATTCCCCCCTCCTCTCCAAAAAAAAAAAAAAAAAAATCTAGGGCCTTTTGTTTTCATTCCCTTGTCTCCCTGTCAACTTCCGCCGCCGCTGCTGCTGTTGCTGTGGAGAGGGAAGTTTCCACCACGACATCTTTTGCCTTCATTTCCCCCTCCTCTTCTACCTCTACACTGTACCCGAGGTGCTCCAATTGTCTGTCAAGCAGCAGAAACACAACGCTAATGCAAATCATAAACAACGCCATGAAACGAAACATCCCACGTGCACCCAAGTACTGATAGAGCGAGCCACCGACAATGTTACCAACGAGTGGTCCCACACCAAACGCGGTAGCACTAAGAAATCCAATGGAGGAGTGAGAAAGTGATTTTGGAAAAGCTCGCCGCACAAAGTGAATGCCAGACAACCACATAAAGCCAAAAGTCAATCCATGCAATGGCTCTAGGCATAGCACAAACCAAGGATTGTACAAGAAAGAGTATCCAGTTACTCGGATTGCCCATGCAAATATTGACATACATAGTAGTTGCCGATCCGTGAAACGCTCATGGACGTGCTTAGAGGACTGAAACAGTGGTATCTCAACAACAACTGTCATAATAACTGATAAACCAAGCAGTATCGTTGGAGCATCAATAGAATAGAGAAAAATAAACAAAAACGTGTTGATAATAGCATACCCCATGCCCATAAAACAAAGAGCAGTAAGAAAAACTAATAACCGCCTGTGTGACACAACGTGACGTAGTACATCAACAAATTTCCTTTGGAAAGGCTCCGTCTCATCATGTGGGACAATGATGAAGCCAATGTACATTGCAGTGGCCATACCCAGACAATATATGACGGCAAGCCCCCACCAATTACTCCGACTGATAAGTGCGGAAATCGTTAGAGCACCAAACGCCCAGCCATATGCCCCGTAGGAACGCATCTTTCCCCATTCTGTTTTTCTATCCGGAGGTAGAATAGACATGGTCCGTTGGTCCATAAATGGTGCCACAGGTACGCGGAAAGCAAAGTGTAGCATCATGAGACCAGCAATAAGAAAATGCGAAGTTGAGGGTATGACAAACAACAAAAGCAACGCAGAAACCGTTGAAGCGCACAGATGAATTGACATTGCACAGTGATATCGGTCTGCCAGATACGACAAGGGGGAAAGCAAAATGATGACGCTAAGTGGCATAAAAGCAATAAGTACCCCAACAGCCAAAGGCGTAAAGCCCCTGTGCTCAAGCAAAAGACCATAGTACGGAGAAGCCGAAAGCCCAGCATATATGGCAAAGTAACCGACCTTGGCTCGGGCGCAGCTAGCCGAGATGGACGCTTCCAATGGATTTTCTTCGGCGGAGGGAGGAGGAGGAGCCAAAGCAGGTTCAACACTGGCAGAATCTTCCACAACATTTCTCACATCTTCTGCATGGGGCGTGTCAGGAATTTCATCCGCATCCACAGGCTTTCCACTTCTGTCTGGCTCCAGCATAATGGACTCACAGTAAATAAATATGTATGCGCCAGTAGGAACCAGTTACTCGAGGGGTGACGATGATGTCTCCTACGGCTATTGGCGTTCCTCTCTTGAACCCCTTTTACCGTGACGTGAGGGCGCACACAGTCAAAAAGAAAATATGCAATGTATATATATATATATAATATGCCTTCACGCACAATAAATGGGATTGTGACTAAAAAAAAAAAAAAAGAAATGACATGGAAACTCACAGCACCAATACATCGGCTGACACCCCCCATCCCACAGAGATATACGCATCAAAAAAAAAAAAAAAAAAAAAAAAAAAACACACAAACACAGGCAACAATAAATGAATAATACAGCGGTTCTCCACTCCTGTAGTCATTTACTTAAAGTGATTCTTCATAAAGTGTCGAAACGCCGCGGAACGCTGGGCGCTGTTGTGCACCGCCTCCCACCTCGCCTTTTTACTATCTTTTGCCCCGTCTGCCGCGGTCACAATATTCTGTTCACGCCACTCACGCCTCCGGAACAAAACATCGTGATTATAAGAAGAGACACCCCCAACAGTAGTACTGTTACCGTTGTTGTTGTTGTTGTTGCCGGCTCTTGTCGCCTGTACGGGAGGAGCGGCAGCGGCGGAACCACCACAAGTTTTTTCATCCTTCGTCCGTTGCTTTTCCTGATGCAGCTGCTCAATACGCCTTCGTTCCCGCTCCAACTCCATCATTTCTTCGTCCTCACTGGACTCCTCTTCACCTTCTGAAACAGAGTCTACGGGATGTGCTCTGTCCGCCTCACCATCGTTTGTCTCCTCGGGCTCGCGGCAATTGTTGTCCGTGGTATTACCGTCAGCATCATCCGTTGCGGGAAATGTTTTCTTGCCAACATCCTTTTCCCTGCCAACCGCTGTGGGGGACGCGGGAGCCACCGCAGGGGTACGGCGACGCTTGATGCCCACTTGTGCGGGCAGACTCTCCTTGTGCACTACTAACCGGCTCATTTCAACGCAGCTGACGTGCCTTTCAAGTATTGCCTCTCTCCCTTCTCCAGGCCTCGCGAAGACACACACACACAAAATATCAAATAAAAAGAACATGCACACATGCACACACACAAAAAGAAAAAAACAACGGGGAGAAAACGATCCACGGTAAGTACACGCAATAAAAGAACAACAGGAGCCGTAAGTGACAGACAGCCAAATATATAAAAGGGGAGATGCGCACAATGAATAGACCAAACGGGATTTATAGCGCAATAAAAACCCAAAGAATATTCTATAACTTACTCTTCCCCAATAGAAGGGCAAGAAAAAAAAAAAAAAAAAAAAGAAATGATGTGTTTTTCTTCGTGTGCTCTTGACTGCCACATATAAATATGTATAAATTCAATGCCCGCTAGTGAGTCCAACAATATGGCACTTCATTATCCGTAAACGTCACGCTGTAAAAATAAAAATAAAAATAAAAGGTGGATTTGCTGAAAGCGTTTCAAGACTCAGGCTTCGCGGTGAACTGCGGGGATCATGCATTTAGGGAGGGGAGGGAAAAAGGCATACAGCTGCCGGGCACTTTCACCAGACAAACACAATGCCACACCATTTCCCTTTTTTTCTTTTCTTTTCACAGGCTTCCAAAACAACAAACAAAGAACCACTCACCCCACACAAATAAAACAAACCTGCAATAAAACCAAAAAAAAAAAAAAACATATTTCTGTAGAGGGTTCATCTGCATCGCTGGTCCCTTTGGGCCAGCAGCTCGCCACTCGCTCAGGAATTTTTTTTTTTCTCTGTTTGTCCATATTTTACTCTGCTCTCCGTTCACGGGGTGGCGGGCCGCCAAAACGAAGTTCCCGTCTCTTAAGAAGCTCCTCTAGTGAGTCCTCATTTAGCCTCGCGTCCGCCATTCCCGGCACAAACGCCTCGAGAAGCGTCGTGTACAAGCGCATAGTCATATGAAAGGCATCAAAAAGGGCAAGCACTATTTCAAATAGAACCCTCCGGTATAAAGAGAGGGCATATTCACGCAGCCGCCCTCCCAGAGAGGCGTTGCGCTTCGAGTGAAGAATTAACGCCGCCGCCGCCTGCTCCCGCCGTTGGCGATCAGCATCAACGTCGAATACCGACTTTGATGGGGCTGCAGCAACTTTTTTCTTCGTTGCTGTGGCGTCGACAGTACGATCAACCTGTTCAAGGTAGTACTGGGCGCTCTCATAGCTGTTAATGGGCCCGAGCCCCGCTACAGCTCGACGTACAAACATATTTATACGGTTAATTGGGGCACCGTAGAGGCGGTTCAGCCCGCGAAGGATGTCAATACTGCGCCCCACCAGTGGGAGTTCGGGTGGTATCAATTCTTGGTTCGCCAGCAGCGTCTGGGCACGCTCACGAGCCTTCACCTGCATCTGGAACAATTCCATCTTCGTTACTTCTCCATGGTTGCCACGTCGCAGTGATTCGTATGGCTTCTGCATTTGGATCGAGGCAAACACATCGGCATCGGCGATGCCCCACGTTGTGATAATTTTCATTATGGTTTCCGTGTCCCGCAATACAATGGACTTGAAGATCAGGGCGTACTCCACACGGAACCTCTCCGTCTCCGGGCAGCACAAACCAAAGTCCAACAACACAACCTGCGGGTTCTTGCATTTTTTCACCTGTCGCTGACTTCCATCACGCTGCTCGCTAAGCGGCGGACGGCGTACCAAAACATTGGCCGCATGCGGGTCACAGTGCACAAAGCTGTATTTAAATAACATGTCCCCAAATACGTCAAACACAGTTCGGAGAACGGTGACGGCATCAAACTGCTGGCGGACGGTTTCCACATCGATAAGTTTTACGGCATCGATCCATTCCAAAACCAACAAGCGCGAGGTGACAAGTTCCTTGTGCAACTTCGGGACATACACATTTGGGTTACCAGCGAGATGACACCGCATTTGCTCCACGTTGTTTGCTTCAGCAGAGAAGTCGGTTTCACGACGGATACCATCAATAATACTCTTCTTTGCCCAACCCACCGGCATGTTGAAGAGAACTCCAATCATCCAGGTGACAAATCGGTAGGTCTCAAGGTCCCAAAAGACCTGGTAGCGAATTTTCGGCTTTTGTACCTTGACAGCAACTTCCATTGATTCATCTTGCGGGGTCGCGGGTCGCAACTTGGCTCGGTGCACTTGTGCTATCGACGCAGAGGCAACAGGAACGGGATCAAAGTAAGAAAACAACTCCTCCACTTTTTTTCCGGTTTCCTCCTTAATGATTCGACTAATTTCGTCAAAAGGCACAGATGGGGCTTGATCCAGAAGCACCTTTAAGACATCCATGTACTCACGTGGGAGAATATGATTCAGTGCGTTAAATCCCTGTCCAATTTTAATGTAAAGACCCTCATTCTTCAAACAGACGTCTAAAATCATTTGGGCTGCCGTACGATGCAGATTGGAATACTCTTCGGAAGTCTTAGGGGTTGTTGTCTTGTACAAGTAAGAGATTTGCACTGTCGCCTTTATCGTCCGCAGAGAACGAGTAAAGGAGTTGGCTGTCCAGTAGTCGGCACAAACGTAGCTGGCAGCCATCACACCAGTCCCAAAGAGAAATCGACGCCCCCACTTGCCTGCGCGTGAAGGCTTGGCGGGTGCAGACCGGCGCAGCAGATGATACATCGTCCCAAACAAATGGCTTGCGTACCAAGATGCATGCATTTATTTATAAAAGAAGAAAAAGAGGAACACACACACACAGAGAGAGAGAGAAAAAAAAAAAAATAAGGGAACACATCTCCAGTGACACAATTTCTATACGAAACAGTGATAACAACACATGAGAGAACAACAACGACGACCAGAGATTGTTAATAATAATAAAAATAATAATGGAAAAAAAAAAAAAGAAACAAAACAGCTGCCACACGCCAATAAAGATTGGAGGCGAGAAGGAAAAAAAAAACCACTAGGCTTCTCCATCATGGTGAATTCGTTGTACATCGTCCTCCTCCCGCACGATCGGTGCCGGAGGAGAGATAATGGGCAGCGCGCACAGTCGTGGACTTAGTAAAGAAACTGGAATGCAGTTCCCCACCCCCCATTTGGTCCTCTCCCTCCCCTCAACCAATCACTTTGTTTTTTTACTGGTGAAACCTATCGGCTCCATTCACGGCATCAACCATGACCAGGCCAGTTCCCGCACACAACGCCTCCGCGCTCCTTAAACGGCTCCCCTGAGGGTACAGTGACTCGCACATCGCTACCGTGCCGATTGCCATGACGCGCGGCAGCCGTCTTGCGTCAAGCAGCTCCCCCTCCCTCCCCGGTCTTCAGAGACTCCATTAAAGAGAAAATTAGCCCTGCCGGGGATTAATGTCGCACGACAGTCACATGACTTCAAGTGTGAAGCCATGAAGAAGGCCGAATTTCGGGTGCGACCCCCACAAATTATGCACCAAGTGATAGCCCCCCCCCCCCCCCATAAACACACCGCTCGCGCTTTCATCACCGGCGTGATAAGTTGCATCTCTGAGAGACGTTCGTAAAGCCGCCTTGCTTTACGGAATAAAAAAATTTCAATCATGATAATGAACAACAACAAAGAACCTGACATTCTTTACAAAATGGGAGGAAGAAAAAGGCACCCATCCCTGAAATAAATGTAAAAAGACACTTCCTAATCAGTAATTATCCCGTTTACACACATCGTATAACCCCCATCCTAAACTCAATTGACTGCATACGACAGAAGACGGGCAGAAATGCCTGTAATTATCGCATCTCCAGAGGAGGTACCTTTTCCCGTACGGCTTGCTACGGCAAATGCAGTAAAGGGCCAAAACAACAACACCAACAAGCCAATCGCCAACTGCGCAGTGCTCACGACCTATCCAAAGTAATTAAGAAGGGGAGTAATGACTGGTACTCCAATGCCCCCATCCATATGCACCGTAGGAACGCAACGCACTGCACACTTCGCACCGGTCCTTAAAGGACTCTGGTGGAACCGAGTCAAAAACAAAAGGCAATGCAGGGTGAAGTACATTGCGACGATCCATGAAAGCCTTTTCCGCGCTGGTCACAAATGATACTTGGATGACATCGGTACAAATCCACCTCCATACAATAAAAAGGTGAAGAAATGATAAGATAACAAGTAAACAACATGAACAAAAGAAACCCAAATATACATCTAAACCAAATCTCCTTTCCCACAAGAAACACCCTCCGAAATGACTCGGTTGTCGCACAAAAAAAGTAAATAACCAGTTATTTCCACCTCTACGACAGTGACTGACAAATACTGCAAAGGTGAAAAAAAAGGGAAATAGGATCATTGGGCGACCCATCCACCATCCACGGTGATTGTGGTGCCGCGAATCAGGTCTGCCCCTGGACTTGCGAGAAACACCGCAGCGTCTCCAACCTGCTCGACAGTCACAAATGCTTTTGCTGGTTGTTTTTCACAGAGAAATGCCTGAGTTGCGGCCTCCATGTCACCGCCGTATTTTGCTTCAGCAACCGCTTTGATTTGTTCCTCCACCAAGGGTGTATAGACGTACCCGGGACATATCGCGTTGCAAGTAATTCCTGTCGTGGCAGTTTCCAGGGCCACAACTTTGGTGAATCCAATGAGACCGTGCTTGGCAGCACAGTAAGCAGATTTATTCACCGAACCCACCAACCCTTGAACCGAGGCAATGTTAATAATGCGGCCCCACCCGCGCTGACGCATGCCCGGCAGACACAGCTGCGTCGCATGAAAAGCGGATGTGAGATTCAGAGCGATGATTTCGTCCCACTTGTCGGAAGGAAATGTTTCCACTGGGGAGACGTGCTGAATACCGGCGTTATTGACCAGAATTTCCACGGCGCCCAGCTCCTTCTCCGTAAACTTTATCAGCGCTTCGACCTGTGCACGATCTTTCAAGTCGGCAGCAAAGCAGCGAACGCGCGTGCCGTAGGCGGCCACTTTTTCGACAATCGCCGAATCCTCTGGACTCTGGCGCCTGCCATTAAGAACAACATCCGCTCCAGCCATCGCCAGCCGCATCGCAATGCCGAGACCGATACCCTTTCTTGACCCCGTGACAACTGCCACCCTCCCTGACAAAACCCTTTTTTGTCCTGACATTGCCTTCGCTTAAAGGAATTTCCCCCTGAAATAAATAAATAAATAAATAAATAAAATAAAATAGACCGCCACCAGCCGCCAAAGAGGCCCAAAAAACAGCAACAACAACAAAAACAAATAAGAACAACTTGTTTCATAATCTACCCAAAGGTATGGACTTCACAAGGAGGTTAAGAAAAAAAAAAAACATATATATATATATATATAGAGAGAGAGAGATACCTGAAGATATCTTCTTAGTTATTTTTCAGTCAGCAACCCCTCTCGCCGGCGCCGCTTACACCTTCCCTCGACTCAATGACACGAATAACTTTCTCTGGATCAACACCACGACGCAGCAGCTCTCGCACTAACTTCATGGACCGTTGGACAGGCTCCATTACGGTGGGCTGGTTTCGCTGTAGCGGTGAGCCCACCAAATACGCGATAGATGCCAAGCACTCCAACTGACACTGCTCGTTTGACCCGACCAACAACGGCTTCCGCTGAGGCCGGGCCGCCACAATATCGCTGTTACCCTCCCTATTGGCAGCGGATGTCGCTTGGCCAGCGTTGAAGGCTGCACTGACATTCCCTGGCCGAGCCGTCTCACCGTATCGCGGACCACCTCCATGAGTCTCATCCCCGGCCCAGCTAGATACGGAATTGCCACCCAGCAAACTCATCTTTTTATCCTCCTGCCAAAACAAACCCTCAAAAGAAACAACAACAACAACAACAACAAAAAAAGGGATAAAGAGATTGCGTAAAGAAACGGCCAGCTTCCCATCACACACACAGAAAAAAGGAAAAACAGACCAATGGGGAAGTTATACCCACAAACATGAATCCCCGGCGGCCAGGTGGAGACAAACGCAGCGCCATGAAGCGGTTCCAGAAACAACACCGTCCACGGTTACTGCTGAGAGGCATACCCGGAAACACGCATGGCTCAGATAGACACACACAAAAAAAAAATAATGATCCGACGACCCGCAGACCATTGGTGTAGATTCGTTAGACGCCAAAAAATATGAGACTCCCCGTACTCACCGCCACTGTTGAGGGTAAGGCCAAACAACAATTTGGACACACAGAGAATATTTGGAAGTTTAGATAGAAAAGTACTCGTGAGTGCGTGTGTGCATCACATTTTCATCACGCAATATGCAAGAAGAAGAAAAAAAAAAAAAGGGTCTTACCGAAGCAAGGACAGGATGACCAACGGTTCATGAAGCCAAGTCAAGGCAAATGTTAGTGCTTTATACGGTTTATTAGCCTGCATCCCAGTACATTAACGCAAAGTTCCCAACCACATACTGCAAAAAGACAATACTCCAACCTCTACACAACCCAACCATTAAAGCAGCAAGAGGGCCACGTACGCCCCATTCACAGTCAAGCCAAATCGTGGAGTTACCCCACATGCGACTGCCTGCGCCCCGCTTATCGCCCCCCCCCCTCCCCCCGAGAGTCTTAACTTTTCCCTCGTGACTGTTGACTCGCCAGATCCGCCTCACTCATTCCCCCTTCCCAACTACGCCCATACCATAAATATAAATAAAAAAAAAAAGAAAAAAAAAAAAAAAAGAAAAAAGAAAGGAAGAAGACACGGAAGAACTCTTCAACAGAAAAAAAAAAATGCAAAATGTGAAGCATAGGCGGGGAGGAGCACAAGTCAATAGCCGCAAAAAAACAAAAAAAAAAAAACAAATCGACAACAAAAACAGCAACAAAAACTAATAATAATAATAATAATAGGGATCAACGTTAGCCTTTCACAAAAGGGACATCGCCACATCCAATTAAAAAACAACAACAAATAACAACCAGAGCCATCAGACAGACAGACAGACAGAAAGACAGACAGATACACGGATACAAGGAAATAAATAGTTATTTGATTAAAACTAAGGCTAGGCGACCAAGCATGACTAAAACAAAACAAAACAAAAAAAAAAAAAAAAAGGAAAAAGGACAGATTAAACCTTAAAAAAAAAAAAGGAAAAGGAAACAACTGCAATGGAAATCCTATCCATTCTACACGCTCCACTTCTAACGCTTTTGTATATTTCTACTCGTCGTTTTTTTTCTTATCTTCGTCACGCATAACAGATTTGGTACTGTCTACGCTGTGGGACACATTGGGCCCGTCCTCTTCCTTTTCCCGCCAAACCGTAGATCCAGCCGAGTTACTGCGGGTGTAATGGGCGCGGCCATACACCCTTGTTGAGGGAAGTCGACGCAGATATATTCGATCGGACTCGTCAGGGCCATTTGGCGACACCTCGCGGATAATATGTCCCCCTTTCTGAGGCCGGCTTAAAGGATTGTCGCCAGCTGAGGACTTCTTTCCAGACTGCGGAGAGTTTCGACGATTTGGCCGTTCATTGCGGCCTGCACCCGTCTCCCCAATACTTACTTCATTTCTTCCCAACACGCCTGAATTATCTCTGCTATCGTCTTTGTTGCTCAATGTTGTCACCACCTCAAAGAACTCTGACTGGCCGCAAAGAATATCGTTCTGCGCGTCGATTAATGCATTGCCTTCTACACAGTGTTGGCGAATGTACTGCTGTGGCAGCTCGACGGGAATCGCCTCGGGATAGAAAGGCTCCATTCTTGTCCTTCGTACCCGTTCTAATCTCATTTTTCTCCGGAGAGATGAGAAGATAAAATATGTAACCACCACAAGAAATAGGACAACAACTGTCACAATAGAAAATACAAATGTACTTAGCATCGCAATAGGTCTCCTTCTGGCGAGAACAAAGCCGGTTATGTCTATATAAATAAATAAATAAATAAATAAATAAATAAATAAATATATGTATATTTGTATGTATTTATATATAATACACAATTACAGTAATCTTTTTTCCCTTTCTCCTTCCTACTTAAATGTCTAATTCAGTTCTATGCACCGACGCTGCTGCCATCATTTGAAAAGGAAGAGTGCGTGTGTGGAGAATACATATACACACACACACACACAAAGAAAAAAAGAAAAAAAAGGAAAAAAGTAAATTATGTGAGGAGGACCATCAGATGCGCCATCAAAGCCAAATTACAATCAACACAGTTGTGTTATTTTTTTACTGGGTTACTGATGTTGTTGTTTATATCAGCGACTGAGTGACACATGTCATTCCTTGTTCCAACTCGCCCAGCTACTGAAGGACACAAGCCGTAATGTCTCCCCCTCCCCCATCCTTTTGTGGTGCGATCCCCAACTCACTGTAGTAGAGGCAGCAGGCAAATAGAAAAACAACAACAACAACAACAACAACAAGGCACTGCCGCCCAAAAAGAAAATTTTCACCGTTCCTGTCGGCGCTGCGCATTGTTATTACAGAGACGGGATATTTGCCACATGAAAATGAATTTACCCACTTAAATGCCTCTTTTCCTTCTCACTTCTGCTAGCACGCACAAAGAAACACACGGCCCAATGTCATCTACTCATCACCGTCGCCTCCCGCAAGGTGAGTTCCTTCATCAAGTCCTCCGCATTCGTTGCACGGATCTCCTTTCCCACTTGCTTCAACCCACTAAAGGTCTGAATGGTGGGTGTGCCGGTAACAAGCTGATACTCCACAAGTGACCGTGTGTCGATGTCTTTTGTGTCCACGCTATACCACACGATGCGGCGCTTTTCGGCCTTACACTGCTCTGACGCCTGCTTGTACATCTCCGCAAACGACAAGCATGGAATACAAGCATGTTTCCAGAATTTAATTACCATGAGGTCATCCTTGTGTTCCCGCAGCTTTTGCAAGAACTCGTCCTCACTTTTAATTACCGGCAGCTTTGTTGCCTCAAGAAACCCGCTTTCCTCAAACTCTTGAATCCACTTGGGGAAGTTCTCCTGCATGAAACGCTCATAGTCGTTACCGCTAAGGTTCTCAGGCAGCTTGCGGTCACCAAAGATACGTCGGATGATGTTGTGCGACATCTGGGGAATAAAGAAAAAAAAAAAAATAACAAATAAAAACGTGGCAAATATAACAATTGAAAAGAGAAAAAAACAACAAAAACAAAAAAAGAAAAAACAACGGATAGTGGCGGAGCCCATGTGATAACAGCGCAAAGAAACAAACAGGATCAAATGCATAATAAAACAAAAAAAAAAAAAGCCCTCCACGGAAGAGAGAAAAAAAAGATAAATAAACAATTGCACGATGCCGCACTGACGGTCAATAAAATAACTGGCAAGGAAAGGAAACAAAAAAGGAAAATGTCATGGCGTCCGGTACAAGAAGGGGAAGGGGGAAGGGTCTTAACGACGCAAGGCTGGTCGCAAGCTCGGCAAAACTGCAAGAAAGAATTTATCGAGCAAAATAGCCCATCGCCCTTCCCCTTCCTCTTTTGACATTCCTTTTCACTCTGCCAGACCCTTTGGCCAGTGGCCGTAGTACCGCACGTGTCGAATCTTCCACCAAAGTTCGCTGTGAAAATGGGGGTCTGTGAAGTCAGTCTCACGTATTTCAGCTCGCGAGGAGGACAGACGCGACTGTCCAGGTGACATCATCGTTACCGTCATATCAAGACCCTCGTGCTCTGGGTGACGATCTGAAAAGCGTTTGAGCCTTAGCCACGGGTCCTGCAAAACCTGCTCTTCATCCGTCTTGCCGTAGACATTGACGTCCCAGAAGGGCTTGTTGTTCTTGATGCTATGAAAGCCGCGAATTGTCAGCCACAAGACAAATAGAAACGGCATTCCATAAGCACCAATGGAATGATTTAAAAATTTCTCAGGGCTTTCCTTCCAATGCGCAAATAGACGCCGATGCCATTGACGCCGGTCTTTGCGTGTAAACTTCTTCTTCGCCTCCACGCGATTGATGTAATATACAGCGTCATGAAAGCTTGGCGGATCGTTGGACGCCGTAGGCATCAAATCAGCGGGGATGACAACACCGCCATACTCGTCTATTTCATTCAGGGTGTAGGTTTCAAAATTGGTGACATTTTTCAGGTGATCCAGTCCTGGTGCACGCCAGCGAATGACTTCACCGCCCTCAAGAACGCGTTGCAAATAAAATTTGTTGTCACGCGTGCGGATCAGTGATAGATCCGTCTCCGTACTGTTACGTAAGGGACGACCGTACTTGTCAATATACACTAGTGTCGTAACGGCAGGACGCGGTGCAATCACCGTACGGATGCCGCGAGACTGCAGCAAAGAGACGCCAAAGACCGAAGTTGTTGCCGTATTGTGCGACAACCGCAAAGTAAGGCGTCGAGAGGTAACACTTTCACGACGCATACGAGATGCCATCAGCATTATCATCTAGCGGAAAAGAACGGCTGCAGTGCGTATAACTAGTGATGACTGTAAGGGGGGAGGGGCAGAAACACCAGGGGTATGTTTGTGTGGGGTGTCTTCTGCCACGAGAGACCAATCGACCTTGAGGGAGGGGGGAGAAAAACATAGAACAACAAAAGTAGGAGAAATAAAAGAAGCAAAAACACAGGGCATGACAGTAACAAATGCAAAAATAAATAAATAAATAAATAATTCCTTTTTTTTTTTTTCTTCCAATCCATTTATTCAATAAAATTCAAATACAAGCCGCCGAGTTGCCATTTGCTCTACAGAATGTTCGGAGCATATCTAAGAGGATCGGGCAATTCCCCTCCCAAAAACAACAAAAAGATCTAAAAAACTCATTACACAAAATATTCGGTGCCCATTAAATTCATTTAGTCGCTGTTTCTATTTTGAAACCCCCACCGTCCACTGGTGGTGCTCTCGTGCGGGGAACAATGGGTTGTACAGGACGTTGACCCCTCGCCGATCGGGAGAGGGCTCGATTTGAGGGTGAGAGCGGTGGCCCAGGCTGCCTCCGCGTCCCACGTTGAGAGGACGGTAATTCAAGTGGTTTCTGTTGGGGTGCTTCCTTTGGACCAGTTGGCTCTCCGCAGGCGATTGTTCCCTTTGCAGCGCCAATTTGTTTCCGCTGCCGCAATGTGCCATCAAGAGCACTGACAGCGGCTGGAATGTTCTCCTTGCACAAAGATGGCCCTTCTCCCAGTGAGCATGAGGGGCCAACTTGCAAATTGGTTCCAAGGGGCGCCAAAATCTTCTTCGCACCGCGTATCTGCTCTCGATTCGGCGACGGCGAGCAAGATGAGGCTAAAAATGAACACTGTGCAGCTGGTCGGCAACGCTCGTCATCGCTTTGATTGATCTCCTCGTCATGCCGGGCATGGTACACCTCCGATCCAGTGTCTGCAGAGGGTATATTTCCTTTCATGTGAGTGGAGTTCCACACTTCCAGCGTCGTTTCCAAGGATGATCGCGTCATGCTCCCTCTCGAGCCTCTGAATAACGCGTTACCGCCAGTTTCTTCTAACCGATTTTCGTTGCCTCGAGTGAGCCGTTGGTGAAGCTTCATAACTTCAATCGGAACGTTCCTGCCTCTCGCTGACCCAATACAACCTGGACGAGAAACGGCGGGAACCATCATAGACGAATGTTTCGGGCGTGGTGGGGGTGAGGATTGGTGTGGGTGCTCGTCGTTCGGAATGCCGTTTTTAACGTCCATGCGCTCGCATCGCGGTTTCAGTCGGTGAGCCGCCTTGCCAGCCCCTACCGTGGCCGATGATGGTCCCCCAACACTGCCCGCAAATTGCTCAAGCCGTCCAAGAGCTTCATTATTCCGCATTCTGCGACGCTCCAACGGGGACACAAAAGTCGGCTGCATCACTTCTGCAGCCACTTCGACACCACTCACAGGTGCCTTATCGTGCAGACTCGTCTTAATTCTAGCAGATGTAAAAAAGCTTCCTGAAGCGGAGCTGCGCCGTGGCGCTGGATCTCTGGCATGCTCCTCCAAAGCGAAACGCATGACGGTTGTTGCGGGTCGTTCTTTGTCGATGCAGGGGCGTCTCTCAACTTGAGACAAATAAGATGCAAAACCATCAACCTTCGAAGCTACATGGGAGCCCTGCACTGTCAGCAACCGCGCCAAGGGATGTAGTGCCTCTTGGCACTCCCGCAATATGTGGTCCTCGATACGCAAGTGGAGGGAGTTGCTGAGGCGCAGTAACAACACTGCAATGAAAATGTTCCAACCGATGGTTTTGTGCCCTAAAGATGGCCGCATGATGTGATAATCGTAATCCGTTGATATCGCCACGTCGAGTTCCCCCAATTCCACTTCCTTCTTTCCAGCGTCCTCGGTGACACCACCGGCACAGTCCCGGAGCCATTCTTCCGCAGAAATCATCTCTTCCCACACTTCTTCTCTAAAGCGTTCAGAATCCATGCGTTTGAGGCATTCACGCTGCGTGATCTCATCCTCTGCCAAAAAAAAGCGACTCATAACGTCGGTAGTTGCAACCAACGAAATGACGGCGCGGTAACCACTCTCGCTGAGCCGCCGCGCCGGTGGGCCGCCGTTTCCACCTCCGCTTGGGATGTAGGAGTACGACTGAAAGAGTGACCAGAGATACTGCTTAAAAGCATTAATATCATTGGAAGTCATGTATTCGCTTCCACGTGAGTTCAAAATTTTCTTCTCTACAGCTCTAATTCTTCCTGTGCCCCTTCAACCAAATTTTCAAAAGATTCTCGTGTACCGCCTCACCACACAGGGTAGATACGCACACAGAATAATAATGATAATAATAATAATAAAAATAAAGTCCTGCAAAAAGATGTAGCGGCAATAAAAAAAGAAAAAAAAAAAGAAAAAAAAAAAAAAAAAAAAAGAATGGAAGCAC
The DNA here is from genome assembly GCF_000209065.1 of Trypanosoma cruzi. Lineage (NCBI taxonomy): Eukaryota > Euglenozoa > Kinetoplastea > Trypanosomatida > Trypanosomatidae > Trypanosoma > Trypanosoma cruzi. The sequence goes on from NW_001849342.1 coordinate 42,277, forward strand.
ATTGATCACCGGGAGCCTCTCAAAACAACAACAAAAAGGAAAATGATCCATCCCCAACCCATTAAGACATAAAATTGCTCTGGGTAATGTTGGTTTCTTCTTTGATCCCTACGAACGGTGCAAATTTAACACATTACATACCTTCGTTGCAGGAGAAAATAATGTGCAATAAGCATAACATATTCCTGTTGCTTTAATTAGCGCAGTCGGCCCCTTGAAGAAAAACAACAACAACAACAAAGAGGTTCTCCAAGAGCACAAAAAATATGTATATATTTATTTATTTATTGAAAAGACAGAAAAAAGAAGAAAAAGAAAAAAAAAAAAAAAAGGCCTCTGCTGCCTTTTTCTCCAATTTCTTCAGGGTATTTGATGTGTCTGCCACCTCGTCCCGCGGCTTTTGTTCCTCGACAGCATACCACCGACGTTTGCTTTGAGAAACTTCAAAGGTAGCACCGCCGCCCGCATTGAGACGCCAAGTTTGTCCATCTCTGACCACTGCACCGGGATGGGGTTTAGCCCCGCGGCGGCGATGCTGTCCATGGACCGCTCGTACCCTTTTTGCACCAACACGTCTGTCGTGAAATCAACACCGTAAAAAGACAGAAAATGACATCCAGGCTCGAGGTACACAACATTCATCTCGACTTGAGGTTGCTTCTGCTGGTACTGATCCACTGCCAATAGGCCATGCTCATCTTTCCAGGTTAAGAGAACGTTGTTTCCGGCAAAACCAAAGTAGTCACCAAGCGGTGGTGCGTCTCCTTCTTGCTCCAGTGTAAAGACATCGAAGGAGAACTGGTCCTCCTTAACCTCAAACAACTGCCTCAGCGTTGAGTGAGCCACTGCATTTGTGCGAGGGCCATGCCCAACTGCAATGCCGGTTGGCAAGCATACAATATCACCGCTGTGACAACGACAGCTTTCCGTATCCTGCAGGTACGAAGCAAGTGTAGATGGGCCACCGGCACCCCGCACATATCGCATCGACTCCATAAACTCTGTTGCGCGATGCTCCATGCCTGTTAGAGGCATTCCTAAAAAAGTAGCACCAATAGAGGCCATTTGATCTGCTACACGTAACGCCTCCACGGAGGGTCTCTCGGACATCAAATGAACCTTATCAACTAAGGATGAGTGCTGCAGGGTCTTGTAGAAATCCCGGAATTGATGGATAAGCATGTCGCGATTGATGACAATCCCATTGGGTCCGGCACTAGGAACTGATCGATAATGGGGCGAACGAACAAAGGCATGCAATGCCTTGTTCCCAGAAGTGCGTCGCAGCATGATGGATTTTATCCCCTCTCTAATAGAAACAAAGCCTTACTGCTTCTTCCCCTCCCTTTTTCCTTCACTCTTTCCCTTTTTTTATGTTGTTCTGTTCCTTATACCGTAAACCGCCGCCCTTCTCTTGTTGTTGGACTTTGATTAATTCCACTCTCAACTTTGCTCTCCAGTAACGGGTAGCCAAACTGCAGATGAATGGCCACAGTACAGGCTTCGGTCGCGGGGGAGTTAACACGGACGACACAATTGACAGGAAAAGTGCAGAAAGAAGAAAATAATAATAATAATAATAAACCAGTAAAAAGCCAAATAGAACACATTGTATATATATTCTTCTCATTCTCAGGGCCACTAACCGGGAATTCATTCTTCTTCACAAGAAGAACGAAAAATTCATGTGTTCTTCATTTACTCTTTCGGAGGTGGGTTTCCGCAGTACCGCCTCGCAATGTAACGATGTACATCTACATACTTCCAGTATGTCCCACGCCACGATTCCGATGCGATGTTCTCGGACGAAGGTGCAGGCTGCCACAAATACCTATTCTTCGGAGGATACATGGACGGACTTGCGCGGTGTTCATCGCTGTGTCGCACCCTAAGTGAGCTTACTGCCTCAGACACTGCACCGCAAGAGGGCTTTGCAGAGATGTGTTGTATTTGTTTGTTATACCACACAACAGGTGGCACAACGGGGATGCATGTGGGCAAAACTTCGAGAGTCGGCGCTGAGGTCGCAACGACTGGAACCGCCAGAGGTTGTGTGAATTGTGACTTCAAAACTGGCGCCGCAGTTGTTTTTGTTGCCAGCGTAGGGCCTTGCGTTTGTTGTGCAACAAAAGCTGCTGCGGGCAAAGATACCGAAGACTCTTTTTGCGGTATTGGAACAGAGGCTGGCAATTGAGACGGATAGCTACTACCTGCCGTAACACGCGTGGTTCCCGTCGGAACCGGAAATTTTTCCGCAGGTGGCGATTGTGTTGGTGGTGGAACCGCCGCAGTCAACATCTTGAATGCCCTATTTTTTTTCTAAGAGGTTCCCGTACCGCAAACCCGAACACCCTTCTCGTCAACCCCAAGTAAAAAACAAAAACAAAAACAAGAAGTCATGCTTGAAGAGCAATCAAGCTTATGTGACTCCTAATCGTACGCATCAAAAGACAATCAGAAATCAAAACAATAAAAGAAGTGGTATTGCAAGTTGAAATTCAAAATTTTTTTTTCTCTATAAGTAAATTCGTGACAAATTCTATGGCGATGTTGGGCTCATCTCCCCGGGACACCTTTTCTCGCTCAGCGGAACCAGCCGGATTTTGGGTAGTCTTTTTCCCCGTCTCCTTCGCTTTTCAAGGTCTGGTGCACGAAGACTTGGCTCCCCGCCGTAGAAGCGCCGCTGAATATAGTGGCCCACATTCTTATTGGTCCACTCTACACCCTTCCAAGATCTAGCACCCTCGACAGCACCAGCCCGAGCCAACGCCTCAAGAAGGTCATCTTTATGCTCTGGCGGGGAAGTGGAAAATTGAACAGCTTGAATACCAGAAGTAGAAACAGAGCTAGCCGGGGCCACACCCGTGCCTCCCAACGGCTGTGTTGTGGCTGCGAATGGCTGTGTCGCTGCCGTGGTCACACCCGTGCCTCCCAACGGCTGTGTTGTGGCCGAGAATGGCTGTGTCGCTGCCGTGGTCACACCTGTGCCTCCCAACGGCTGTGTTGTGGCTGCGAATGGCTGTGTCGCTGCCGTGGTCACACCTGTGCCTCCCAACGGCTGTGTTGTGGCCGAGAATGGCTGTGTCGCCGCCGTGGTCACACCTGTGCCTCCCAACGGCTGTGTTGTGGCTGCGAATGGCTGTGTCGCTGCCGTGGTCACACCCGTGCCTCCCAACGGCTGTGTTGTGGCCGAGAATGGCTGTGTCGCTGCCGTGGTCACACCTGTGCCTCCCAACGGCTGTGTTGTGGCTGCGAATGGCTGTGTCGCTGCCGTGGTCACACCTGTGCCTCCCAACGGCTGTGTTGTGGCCGAGAATGGCTGTGTCGCCGCCGTGGTCACACCCGTGCCTCCCAACGGCTGTGTTGTGGCCGAGAATGGCTGTGTCGCTGCCGTGGTCACACCTGTGCCTCCCAACGGCTGTGTTGTGGCTGCGAATGGCTGTGTCGCCGCCGTGGTCACACCCGTGCTTCCCATTGGCTGTGCTTGTTTCCCGAGGCCCGCAGAAAACGACGGGGCTTTGACGCCGTAAGTGGGGGCAGGAGATGAAGAAGAAAATGCATTTGTGGCCAATCTATTCGGGGCTGCATCTACTCCAACACCTGAGACACCTTCTCGTAAAACCGGTAGCAAGCGGACTACCCCAGGGGCAAATGAACCCCACGGCGGCAAAGTAGCAGCCGAGACTTTTGTGCCTGTTGTTACCGGAGGTGAGAGCTGAACTGTATTCGCACCGGGTACCCCGGGGGCCACGTTGCTTTTCGTCCCTGAGAGGGACTGGAGTGCTGGAAAATCCAACACGCCTAGTTCTGCCCGAGCCACACGAAGAAGCTCCAACACAGTACGCGTCTCATTATCAATATCTTTCAGCCTTTCCTTGGACATTTGCAGTTCATTCTCGACGGATTCCAGCCGCTCCTTGGCAAGCTGATATTCCTCCATGGTACTCGCCTCGCGCTTCTGCATGTGGTTCGGAGTAAGTGACGCGTTGGCATAATTCAAAAGATCTAACATACGCGTACTTTGCTTCTCTGACACAATCAACTTATCACGTAAGAACTTATTCTGCCTCAACACGCTCTCGCGAAACTCGCGGTAAGGGGTCGAACCTGTAAGGTACCAAAAGCCCTCCGCGAACTTCTCCTGGTCGTCGGTCATTGGGACATACTCGTCCTGGTACCAGCAGCGTATCCTGTTGTCAGTGCCACACGACCAGATACAGAATCGACGCAGCTCGGCTGGTCCGACAAGGGCAGTGATGCGAGCGCCCCGGTGATCCTCGATCCGCTGTACCAGCTGACAGTCCTCCGCGTCAAACACGGCAATGATGCCATCGGCCCCACCGGAGTATACACGGGAGCCGATCTTTCGCAGGGAGGCAACGCGACCACCGTGCGCGTGCAGCACGCGCAATGCCTCACACGTGTTCAGCTTCCAGGCAATAACTCGCCCGTCATTGTCACCCGACCACATCGTCACGCCAACACGGCACAACGCAGAGACGCCCGCGCGACCGTGGAAGTGACCGGTCAACTGCGCCTCACCACTCCCCGCATCCCACACCCGCACGGTGCAGTCGTCGGAGCCGCTCACAACTGCGTTGCCCTCCGCGTACAGGCAACGAACGTAGTTGGTATGCCCGTGCAGCACCCGAATAAGTCTCCCGTCTTCTGCACCCCATTGCGCAATTTTAAAGTCGCTACCTCCAGAGTACACGTAGCCACCGAACTCCGAAAGGCAGTACACACCGCCAGCGTGCTTATTCATCTGCCGCACTAGAGCAAAGGACCGGGCGTCATACACCTCAACACTGCCGCTCGAGAGGCCCATCCAAACCTGCGGTCCCTTGCTCTGTGTTGTCACAGCAATCAGCGACAAAGTGCTACTACCCTTTTTTTCTCCTGACGGCTCCACATTCCATTTTTTTACAAGTTCGGTTGTGCGCGCATTGTGTACTTCAACCCCATTCTCAAGTGCCATCCACACATGATGAGCACAGGTAACCATCACTCGAGCGGGCGACGCAGTGAGAAACCTCTTGTCTATTTCGCCCAATTCTTGTCTGCCCGACGGCCATCTGTCATGCTTTTCCTGTAACATTGTGTAACACTTCCTTCGCCACAGGGCTCCTTCCTGCCGGCACTCCGCTAGTTATTTAAACTGCTAACAAATAGGGAAAGGATTCAGTGATCCAAGCAAATAACACAGAGATAAAATATTTTAATCCGCAAAACTAGAGATGCTCTTGCACATGCTTCTATCATAATGAAGTTCGTGGAGCTTAAAGAAATCTATGCGGCGCTTCAAAACGTTTCAAACCACTTATGTAATGCGATATACATATATTAAATAAAAGCTTCTACTTCAAAGTCAAATGATGTTGGCTATTCCTCTGCTCAAGAAAAAGATGCCTTCGCACCACCAGACCTCGGCCCAGTTGGGGGCGCAGGCACACTCGTGGTTGGAGGCGCAGGCACACTCGCAGTTGGAGGCGCAGGCACACTCGCAGTTGGAGGCGCAGGCACACTCGCAGTTGGAGGCGCAGGCACACTCGCAGTTGGAGGCGCAGGCACACTCGCAGTTGGAGGCGCAGGCAAACTCGTAGTTGGAGGCGCAGGCACACTCGTAGTTGGAGGCGCAGGCAAACTCGTAGTTGGAGGCGCAGGCACACTCGCAGTTGGGGGCGCAGGCACACTCGTGGTTGGAGGCGCAGGCACACTCGTAGTTGGAGGCGCAGGCACACTCGCAGTTGGAGGCGCAGGCACACTCGCAGTTGGAGGCGCAGGCAAACTCGTAGTTGGAGGCGCAGGCACACTCGCAGTTGGAGGCGCAGGCACACTCGCAGTTGGAGGCGCAGGCACACTCGTGGTTGGAGGCGCAGGCACACTCGTAGTTGGAGGCGCAGGCACACTCGCAGTTGGAGGCGCAGGCACACTCGCAGTTGGAGGCGCAGGCACACTCGTGGTTGGAGGCGCAGGCACACTCGTAGTTGGAGGCGCAGGCACACTCGTGGTTGGGGGCGCGGGCACACTCGTAGTTGGGGGCGCAGGCACACTCGCAGTTGGAGGCGCAGGCACACTCGTGGTTGGAGGCGCAGGCACACTCGCAGTTGGAGGCGCAGGCACACTCGTGGTTGGAGGCGCGGGCACACTCGTGGTTGGGGGCGCGGGCACACTCGCAGTTGGGGGCGCGGGCACACTCGTGGTTGGAGGCGCAGGCACACTCGTGGTTGGAGGCGCAGGCACACTCGCAGTTGGAGGCGCAGGCACACTCGCAGTTGGAGGCGCAGGCACACTCGTGGTTGGGGGCGCGGGCACACTCGCAGTTGGAGGCGCGGGCACACTCGCAGTTGGAGGCGCGGGCACACTCGCAGTTGGAGGCGCAGGCACACTCGTGGTTGGGGGCGCGGGCACACTCGCAGTTGGAGGCGCAGGCACACTCGCAGTTGGAGGCGCAGGCACACTCGTGGTTGGAGGCGCTGTCATGGTCGCAGTTGATACGGTGGGTCCTGCGGACGTTCTTTCGGAAACAAAGGTTGCAACGTTTGTGCTCTCTGGCACATGATGTTTCGCACCACCGTCGCGGGCCCGCTGCACTGCCTCCAAAGTTTTCTGAAGAAGGCCTCGCATCACCTGCAGATTCTGCTCCTGTTTTTGTATCTCGGCCTCTACGTGTGAACGCTCGTTCTGCAGTTCTTGTGTCCGCTTCTCAAATTCCCGCATTTTCTCCTGCATCATCCAACAGTTTAGAAGCGCTGAGCTCCTCATTTCTTCGTTCATCGTCAGCACATGGCGCACGGCATTCTCCCCTCCCTGGGAAAGAAAAACCAGTTCCATCAATTCACGCTGCTGCTTCAACAACCGTTCATTCGTCTCGTGGTGCGACCGCACCGTGGCGTAGTACCAACGCC
>NW_001849342.1:49284-64524 GCF_000209065.1 Trypanosoma cruzi
GTCCTCCGCGTCAACACGGCAATGATGCCATCGGCCCCACCGGAGTATATACGGGAGCCGATCTTTCGCAGGGAGGCAACGCGACCACCGTGCGCGTGCAGCACGCGCAATGCCTCACACGTGTTCAGCTTCCAGGCAATAACTCGCCCGTCATTGTCACCCGACCACATCGTCACGCCAACACGGCACAGCGCAGAGACGCCCGCGCGACCGTGGAAGTGACCGGTCAACTGCGCCTCACCACTCCCCGCATCCCACACCCGCACGGTGCAGTCGTCGGAGCCGCTCACAACTGCGTTGCCCTCCGCGTACAGGCAACGAACGTAGTTGGTATGCCCGTGCAGCACCCGAATAAGTCTCCCGTCTTCTGCAACCCATTGCGCAATTTTAAAGTCGCTACCTCCAGAGTACACGTAGCCACCGAACTCCGAAAGGCAGTACACACCGCCAGCGTGCTTATTCATCTGCCGCACTAGAGCAAAGGACCGGGCGTCATACACCTCAACACTGCCGCTCGAGAGGCCCATCCAAACCTGCGGTCCCTTGCTTTGTGTTGTCACAGCAATCAGCGACCAAATGCGTGTCACAGAGGTTGGCCTTGGCGCACTTGCAAAGCGATGTAAGAGTCCGGCGGTAAGACCATCACGGACTTCCACCCCACCGTCTGCCATGGCAAGCCACACGGTGTCTGGTGTTACAGTCATTGCCACTACAGTTGAATTGAGAAAAATCTCTCTCCCTTGTGGCACAAGCGTCGTCATGCAATCCGGCGCTGTTGTTGACATCGTCGCCCAATTGTAATTTTATAACGTTATTGTCAGACTCTATGGTTAGGGAGGTTGAAAGGACCTATTTTCCTTCTCTTGATTCTCTGCCTGTCACGCACAGTCCTCTTCTCTTCAAACCAATAAAAGGGAAAAAACAACCGAAGACCCTGTCACTTCAACAGGAAAACAACAAACAATGCACCCACTTTAAACTTTATTGCCTCGTCTGCAGGTGGCTGGTCCTTGTGTCGACGGTTTCGCCTAAATTTCTTCCCTCACTCCTCCTTTTTTGGAATTATCTATACTCGTCCCGAGGGCTGAGGGTTCATTCCACTTCCCTGCGGCGGGCGGCCTGTCTCCAACGCCGTTGTGTACACTTCATCCCATTGCGGATCGTCTCGCGTGACACACTCCTTCCCCACCACAACCAGCACACGCACTGGGTCAACTACGATGAGTCCAACACGTCCACGGTGACACAACTCGGGGGCAATGAAATAACGTGTCTGTAGCAATGGCACCAGCCCTGCGGCGTCGCCGGACCTGGTCCAAGAAAGATCATTAAAAATAAAAAAGTCGTCAAGAATGCGGCGCATATGTAGGGTGGCTTTAAGTATTTGTTCCGCCTCGTAGCGACAGATGGCAAGCAGGGTGCCACGAAAGCGGCGTAATATGAGGTGATAAGAGGTTTGGGGCTCATTTCCTGAGGAGTGGCGTATCGGTCGACGTTTGGCACGGCGCAATGTTTGTAGTAAGGCAAAAAGCAACAGTCCATCCTCATCAGCCGTACAGTCCTGAACAACCATGCGAGACCAGGTGAAGTCTCCATGGTTAATGTTGTCACAAATGGTCAGGTACTCACTTGGAGTGTAAATGGAATCAACACGACGGCTCATGATTTGGTCACATCGGTTGCCATCGCTAGACGGCGTGCAGGTCCCAAGTAGAGACGTACTCCGTGGCGTAGGCCGCAGGACACGAATTCGCAACAGCGCCCACTCTTCCTCCTCATCACCCAAGGAAGACGGGTTATGATTCTCAGAGTTGTCATCACTCGCGTTAAAAATAAGCGGACAGGAAAAAATGCCAATAGACCTGTCGGGCTTTTCGCTTTCTCGAAAATGCCATTCCCTCCTTGCGTCAAGGGCGTACAGTTTGCGTTCAAGCTTCAGACGCTCATATGCGGTGCAGGAGGATAACTTCAGAAACTCCATGCACAGAAGTTGCCTGTCGCTGCGCAAGATGGTCATCTCACGTCGAAAGCGCTCGAGTTGGAAACGCCAAATGCTTTCCCGCCTGTGCAACTGCACCCAGAAGAAACGACATGTGCTGCTCAGCAGTTGAACGTCACGAAAGGTTAGAAACAGGGTGATGACGTCCCACACATCAAGAGGAAGAGCTTGGAGCGGCACGAGAAAGCCACCACGCGGATAATTCTCATCCCTTAATTCCTCCTGCGCCTCCATGTTGAGAAGATGGACAATGCAGTGTTGATTGACCTCGTCTTTTTCTTCATAACGACGTTCGGCTGCCATTTGCCTGCGTGCCTTCTCTGCCCACGATAAACGCGTCTCCTTCGCAGCCTCGTCCTTCCCAACAAGACCACCACGGCCGTCTTTCATTTCCGCCTGCGTCGCCCCCTCCCCTCTTTTCCTTTTGATCGCCCTGCTGGGACACACGCACACCGCCGACACTCGACAGTCAAGCCAAAATCATCCCCCAAAACAAAACAACCACACGACAACAACAACAATCAAAAAAAAAAAAAAAAAGGGAAGGAGATTACGGAGTCACCAACAACATTGAGAGATGTGGTACGACACAGCGGATAATCATCCGCTCTCCCCTTTACCCTTTCTTTGTTTTCGGTTCAGTAACACGACAGGCCTCGGCAGGCCTTCACCAGCAGCAACCAAGTAATGCAGTTACACCGCAGAATTGCCCTCGTTTTCTTTTCCCCCTCTCTCAAACTTCAAAATGTCTCTGGACAAAACAGGACTTCCCGCTGGGAGTTCTCGGCGTTCTCAACCGCGCATGCGAGTGATCCTCTCGGGATTACAGAGCAGAAGAAGAAGAAAAAGAAGAAAATCTGCAAAAAAAAAAAAAAAAAAAAGGACCCACCCGCATGTGTTTACGGGGTGGTTAAGCCTCAAGTGCTTTTTAATGGCCTTTTCATCCTTATGCGGCTCCTCCGTTAAATAAACCCCCACTCCTCATCCCCCAATAAATCCCGCAACGAAAATTTAACCTTCTTGCTCATACTGGATAGGCGAAGTGATTAATGAGATCCCGACCCATCAACATGGCCTGAGCGAAAAATTGAGAGAGAAAAAAAGAAATAATATGAGCGGATATATTTTTTTTTTTTTGTGGGTGGGGGAGGGAAAAATGCAGCTCGCGAGAGGCTTCTGGGCTTAGATGCGGTTGAATCCTGGAATGCCGGTTGGAGAGTCCTTGGGAGCTAACTGACGGCGTTTCAATGCGGCTGTGGGACGGTATCGGTTGGCTATATGCTGCCACTTGTACCACAACTGCCGGTACACACGGGGACGGAAAACACTGTTGATTTCGGTCGAATGTAAGCCGGCAGAATAAGGCACGGGAACGGAACGCTCTGCCTCAATGTTACGCACCGTCTCTTCTTCTAGTAATTTGTGCAGTTCCTTTGGTGGAGCCATTTGATCCCCACGTAGTTGAAGCGCGGCAAAGGTATAGGCCAAATCCTGCTTCTGGTTATCAACTGATAAAATTTCCCTCTTCAGTTCGCTGTCATGTGGCCGTCCCTTGTATACGTCGGCTTCCCACTTGTCCTCATAACCCTGCACCCCCTGCTCCGCAGCAAGACGGATGAGACAACTTGCCTCGCGTGGTCGCATATTGCGAATCAGACAGTCGTGGTAAAACTTTACCATCGTTGGATGCATGCGTCGATCCTCGCGCAACAGTTTTTCCAGTAATCGACTCGCCTGTTCCCATTTATTAAATCCAGGTATCACCATTGTGATGATCGCCGAGTTGTGCATTGTATCGGTGGAATCAAACCCATTCGCCTCACAAGCCTCCAGCGCTTCCATGGCAACACGCCAGTGCTGAATCTTTTCCAATCGATGATTGATTTTAAAGTCATAATTCCAACCATGATCCGCATTCGCCATGCCATTCACAATGTAATAATAAGTCGCACCGTTGGGTTGTACCCGATCCTCCTGCATTGCGCGTATCACCCGCACAATTTCTAGCGCCCGCCCCCACAGAGACTGGGAGAATAGGATTGTGTTATAGTGCTCTCGTGTCAACCGGTAGCCAACCATGCGGCCCTTTGACGCAAACATCATCGTCTTTTGCCATGACGTTGTTCGTGACATGCGACGAAGGACGCGAAGGAACTCCGTCGGGTCGCGTCGCACCGGATCAGTCATTCTTGACAAGGTGGCCCCCTTCCTTCTGTGATCGCGCTCATACAGTGGCGTTGTTGTGCGAACATATGGGGGACAGCAAACAGACACAAGAACCGCATGCGGAAAAGTACCAATAAACCGAAAAACAACAACAATAACAACAAAAACAGAACTGGAACGCAGCACAGTACAATAAAAAATACTCCTCCTCCTCCTCCCTCTCCCTCTCTCTCCCTCTCAAAGCTTCGACAGGAAGTAGCCTGGAACCGGTCCCAGCAAAGCCCAAAGGAGAAGGGGCTGTGGGTCTGCGAAAAAGGCGTTCACGTCTTTGCACGACTGTTTCCATGAGCGAAGCAGCGCCTCTACCTCTGCCGAGCGGTATGCGTGGCAGGACGGCGTGCTCATCACATGCTGGTGGAATTGCGTACTGGGACTACAGAACAGCGACGAGGGGAATTTTGTCTGCATCACGTGGTGAAGCTTCTGTCGATTTTTCCACTTCATTTCCTTGTAGAGCGGAAGAAACAGGGCGTGGTGTGAGAGTGCGGTGCTCTGAGGGCAGTCGGGAAGAACAATGATTTCACGCAGCGTCGGCACCACTCGTTTCCGTTCTCGGCTCGTCTTGTCACGACTGTCCCAGACGCAAGTGACGGCAGAGACAGCGTCAAAGCCCGCCGTGCGTAACGCCTGTGCGGCCAAATCGGGTGATTGGACACGAAGTAACAAACTGTCGGAGTGACTTGCCACGCAAAGCCGCGGCGTCGTCGGCTCCCCAGCCGAGACAACTTCCACGTTGTTACGCAGGTGGCTGAGGAATTCCCAGAGAGAAACGCAGTCCGCCTCAACGCGTCTTCGCATTGACTTGATGGCGTCCATCATCCACAGAAGAAGCCCGCGGTGGGGCTGAGAAAAGGCAGAGACGAGAGAACGATCACCTGCAGTCACCCCTGAACGGATTGAGTCATTGTCGTTATTCTTCTTGTAACAGCGGCTTTCACTGCGCTGTCGACCGGTTTCGCAACTCCTGGCGCCGCCATAAACACATTCCGCTTCTGAGGACATGAGAAACTCAAAGATGCGGTTGGCCCGCGCGAGTGTGCCGCTCACTCTCACCGCTCTGTCCGCCTGCATCCCTCCCGCGGTGTGATGCTTTTTCTTTGTCCGGGAATTCTGTGCCACAAGAGCCCACAAGTGCATTACCAATAGCGCAAGTTGAAAGCTCATGCCGTCTGACACCATCAGGTGGGAGATGTGACGCGCAAGTGAAACCCACCGCCTTCGCCCAGAAGCCAAAGGCCGCTCTTCCAGGCACACCGAAATACCGTTTGCAATCAGCGGGTCCATGGTAAATGCGATCGCGCCACCCATTTCTCCGGCCGTGTCCATAGAAGTAATGTGCAGATCAGCCCCACCAGTCTTGTGATTCTCCGGCCATAAGGACATCGCAGTGACAGGATGCAGCTCTATCGTCACTCCACGGAACTCGTTACGCGCGATCTGCACAATTTTTTCGGCATTCGTCACAAAGCGCGCACCAATCCCTATAAGCAAGACAATTCCAGGGCACTCCCTACTACAATTATCACCTTTTTTTATTGCGCCTTTGTTCCAGTGGTCACGGTGGCAAATATTCCGCATTTTCCTTCGGAACTCCTCTTCTTCCACACACATCGTCACATATTCAACATCGTAACCAATGACACGCAGCTTCCACGCGTCAAACAGCTCTAGCAATTGGTAGTGTGGGTACAACAACATGCCTGGAAGGAGGACAGGCGTTCCTTCTGAAGGGCGCAAATACCTCAATGCTGCCTCCATCATACCGACGGTACTGTCGCTTACAAGGGGCACTTGGCTACAAGGATATATATGCCGAGCAAGGCGCACATTCAAGGGAATGTCCTTGTGTTTGTAATTCTGCATTTTATCCTTGTTCGTAGCATCCCATGACGATAAAGCACGAGAAAAGACACCGCAAAGCTGCTGAGGCAACACCAGCCCAATACCTCCCATCGCATGGTAACATGCAAGAAGGGAGGAGTGGGCGCGTGCCCGCGGGTAGAAATAATGCCACGGTCTGCTGCTGCGCTGCAACAGCCTCTCTACCTCACTCTCTTCATTATCACTAGAGACCTTCATTGAATTGTCCCCACTGTGGGTATCCTTTTTAGGCCCATGAGACGCCATTCATTTGCGGTTATATATATATATATATTTATTTATTTATGACTTTTCCCATTGCCACAAAGAAGGCAGGAAAAAAAAAAGTAACAAGAAGGTAGTCGGTGCAGTGTTACTATCATCACCAGCAGCATGCTTCATCCATTTTTTTTTTCTTTTTTTTGAGGGAGATCTTCACCCTTTTTTCTCTTTTGAGTTTCTGCATCGACACACGTACATAAATATATATATATATGTATAGAGAGAGAGAGAGAAAGAGAGAATTGTGTGTTTGGCGTGTGCACCCATCCATACTTACATGAAGTTTCTGCCACCACCTCGATCAAGCGGGAAGCACCTCCCATCATGGCACCCAGTCGCACATGAGAAGAGAAAAGAAAACACGCTCCAGAAAGAGATCCCAATTTGGCTCACACTGAAAATACTGTTTTATTTATTTTTATATTTTTTTTTATGTGGCTGCTTGGGAGTCACCATTTTCGTTGCTTTCCTTTCCAGTCAGAATGGTGGGGATGACCACACCTTGTGCATTTGTACGCTCGGTCTCCGATTTAATGCGTTGCGTCAGTTGGCGGTTTGCTCGACGGTAGTAACCTAATTCATCCTGTCGCAGCTTGCTGCGGGTATTATTCTCCTGTTCAATGGCACGTAAAATCTGCTCTTCCCGCACCTGCACTGCCTTTTTCCTCACAATTAATTCCAATCGCTTCTCTTCCAATTCATGGATGCGCCGCTTCAGTTCATCCATGCCTTCACCGGCTTCTTCTCGCTGCTTTGAGGCAAAATACATGGCTCGCTCTGCAAGAGAGCTATGGGCTGCTAATGTCTGGTACAACTCGTCCCGAATACGCAGGAGCAGGATGCCTCGTGTCGGTTCCTCCAGCGTTATCTGTCTAATAAGTTCATCAAAAACTTCTGCATACACTTCACGTCTAATTGGGCATATGCCACTCTCCCGAGCACGCCGCTGCCGTAGTCGTTCAGTTAGCCGTTCATGCAGGTCCGCCACTTCCACACGAGATGACGGTTCGGTAGAGACACACTGTAGGATTGTATTTCCAGTCTCCTTACACACGGTACGCTTCGGGGGAAGCAATGTATAAAGGACTCGCTCCACATCAGACAAGTTCTTCATGAGAGCTGGAAGAACAGCACCTCCTGGGTACGCAACAGTGCCTTTCTTATTAAACTCCTCCACGAGAACAGCTTTCTCCGCAGCAGGCGAGATGCTACCGGATGGAACTGCAAGCGTCCGCCATGTGGACTCTGTCTCATTCAAAAACGGTGTGGCAGCAGCGAAGGGTTGCACCGAATGATATGAAGTCTTTGTGGCGGTGCACTCTCGCACCACAGAAGCAGAAACTGCCGTGTTTGTTGTTAAAACCCCGTTGCTCCCACCCGCACGCAGCACGTCACTTGCGGCATTTTTCCGGGCATCTGCAAGCCTCGAGGCGGGAATGGACAAGGCGCGCCTGGGCGACTCAACACCATTACCACTGGTGGTGCCAACGACGACTTGCGGCTGCAACTTCAGCAAAGACTCCGTCATTGACGTGTGGCCTGCCTCCTCCAAAACACGGCAAAAAAATAAAGAAAGAGAGAGAAGACACGCAAAAAATGAGGAGAACAAACACAACCACCCACCGTAACCCACAACCAATTAAAAAAAAAAAAAAATCAACATTCCACCATGGCACAACGCCAATTATGGAAAAATGTTCATTTCAACGTGCCACTTCAAAATGAAATTGCGGTCCCTGTACATGTTGCAACCCCCCCAACACCTCTAGCTTTTATATACATAGGTTTCCTTCCATCATTTTTTCTTCTTCTTCTTATTCCCATTTCTAAACTTCTCCGGTCTCAAGAGGCACTCTGCACTGTACGAATAATTCCGTAGGAAACTAATGGGTTTATTCGTCGCTGTTCTTCTTTTTTTTTCCAGATCCCAAGCAATGGAGCAACTTCTTTTGGTGACACCGCCTCACATAAAAACATGTCCTCTGCCAAGTTTCCGTCATCAATGTAGTCGTGAAGTGTGACTCCGATAGTAAGGAGCGATTTGATGGCGCCTGTGTTGCCAACGCGCAGTGCATACTCCATTGCAGGCACCGCCACTTCTTTCAGCGGATTTGCACAGACCGTCACGACGCGACAGCGAATCATCAGATAACGCAAAAGAATTATATTTTGCTGAGGTCCACTGAAAAGAGCGATATAAAGCGTTTCAGGGGTAAGATATGACCGTGGTGCCAACGCGAGAGATTCAAACGTCAACCGCACATGCTCTTCCGCTTGAAGGCAGTCGTCACTGTACTCAGATAGATTCACATTGCCAGAGACTGCACGGCGTGGTGAACTCCATGTGGGTTTCTCCAAAGTCTTCTGCAAGAAGGAATCCACGCCCCCCACGGCCAAATACCGAGGGTGAGATTTGATCAAAGCGACTCGGGACGGAGAGTGTGCTGAATTCCACATTTGCTGCAATGTGGAGGAATATGCCTTGCGACGTTCCATCATCTTATCCAAGAGAAGCAACGCACGACCCTTGGCAATTGTAGCCTCGTCATATTGCTTCTCAAGGGTACGATAGTAAAGTTCATTCCAGAATGTGTCGAGAAACAATTCAAGGTGATTCCTTACGATCAAATCGCGGTCCAGTGTCCATGCATACACAAGGTCACCAAAGGGAGAGCGGTCGTGTGGTCCCAATACAGCAAATAATGGTGTCATGGAGAGTAAAATTTTGAGAGAAGAGAGGTTTTTGAAGCGTAACAAACAAAGATAAAGGAGACGGAAATAACCAGACTCCATCGTTTCTTTTGAGGTACGAACTTTCTCGGCTTTTTTCCGTAGGAGATATTCAAAGAGTTCATGATGCCCGTCAGAAAGGCCAATCAACAAGTGGGTGCTTGGTCGTACCAGAACGGATCCGCTTCTACTTCCCCTTTCAGAACAGGGCAAGCTGCGCCTCGTCGGTGTACTCGTCATGACAAGTAGAAGCATGACAAGATCACTTTGGTACAGTTTCTGCATCCGAGGTTGAGTCGCAACGCCCTCGTTGGCTCCTGCAGTTGACTCCGGGAGAAGTGAAAAGGATGCTGACACAAGCGGGTCCTTTCGAGGCCTGCCATCCTCCACACGTTGCGGAAGGACATGACCAACACACTCCACGAGTGTAAATTCGGATGGGGAATTTCCCTTTGCTTCACGTTTCATGCGGCGGCGTATTTCAACTACAACGGCGAGTAGAAAAGGAGAAAGAACAAATCTTGGCCCATCCTCATGTGGTGTGCGTTGCAGAAATGCGGCAATTGCGGCAGCAACGCCAGGAGCTGTTTTCTTTGTTCTCTCTTCGTCTTCCTCCTCTTCGTCTTCTTCCTTTTCTTCCTCCTCGTCTTCTTCATTGTACGGCGCATCAAGACCACCCTTGTTTGCGGGATTGAAGCGACTGTTTAATATAGCATCGACGCCCATAGAAGAATTAGATCCCCATGCGAGAAGAAGTTCCTTTGGTATCTCCAAAAGAAGCCACAATAGGAGTCGAATTCCAACAACGGAGCTTAGATGTCGCAGAAGAATACGCCTCGAAGGCAACGTGCGCACTTTCAGCATCGCTTCCATCGTCTCAATACATCTTCTTTCCCCTGCGAAGGAAACTTCTTCCTTGTCATTCGTGGTTCGTTGATCGAATGAAGTGCTATTGATTTGTAGCTTCGGGTAGGCGGGGATACGGTGGTTGAGGTATGATGCCGTAAAGAAAAGGTTAAAGTCCATCGCAGCACCGGGTAATTCATACGGCAAACGCGAATCTCTCGTCGCATACACAGATAACATCATACGGTGAATGGCAGTAAAGATTGGCATCGCGGCAAAAAGGTCCATGCGCAGCCAATGCTCTACACAAGTGAGTGAAACAGGCTCCCGCTGTGAGAGACAACAACGCAGTGCAGTGGGACTTTGTAGGGCGGCAAGCATCAGCGCATCAATGCAAATGACGGAATCCATGTCCAGGTTCCGTGCGCTTGGCACAGCATCCTCATCTTCTTCCTCTTCCTCCTCATCTTCCTCTTGGTTAAACCCCATCTTAAGACCTTCTTTCATTTCCTTTTCCTCCTCCTCATCCTCCTCATCATCATCATCTTCTTCTTCTTCCTCTTCCTCTCCTTCTTCCTCCTTCTCATCCTTCGATGTCGCGTTGCTCCGTTTTGCTGAACCGCCCCCTACATTGTTGCCCCTTCGATGGCGCTGCTGCGGAATTGTGTCAAGCAAGTACCACCGCTGCCCATCCGCAGAACGCACCAAAAAAAATACGCGATGTGCGTCGGTGAAGCGCAGTACCAGTTGCATGGGAGGCGCTGGGTTCCTTAAGCCGCTTTCTTTGGAATGGGGCGTGGAGGTGCTGTCTAAGCCATCCGTTTCCCTCCTCGAGAAGGCCGCACTGACGGTGGAGGTTGACCGGGAGTTAGGCACCCCTCTGCTAGGCGTATCGACAATTATCGATACGCTCCTATGCTCTTTCGCCGCCGCCTCTTCCTTCGCTCCTCTTCCCATCTCATTGCTTTTCACCACATCCGGCTTCTTTTCTCCCTTCTCTTCCTCCTCCTCCTCTTCCTCCTCTTCTTCTTCTTCTTCTTCTTTGGCTTCCACTTCCTCCAAATCGTCATGAGACACGGTCCTCGATGTCTCCTGCTGCATGTTCTCTTTTTTGTCATCAGTCGTCAGTGGCTGTGGGGGTGCGGTGTAGCCGTACATAAGCTGCAAGGTGCGTTCCCAGTGCAAGGTGTCATCGCTAAGCAAATGCGGCAGCCACGGTGGGCAAAATTGCTGGTTGCGCTGGATTCTACCGTTTTCTTCCTCTTCCACCCCTTCGTCCATCTGTTCCTCATCTTCCTCGCTTTCTTCAGCATGTTCTTCATGCAGTTCCGACTTCTTCGTGGGGTTTAGGGGCGGCTCGGGTGAAAGTCGGACGCTCACGGTGATTTTCTCCGCGCCATGACCGGGCAGCAGCAGTTGAATCTCCCGCACGGCTGGCTTGCGTGGTGGCAAACCGTCATCCTCGCCTGCCTGCTCTTTTTTCTTCGCCTTCTTGTCATCTGCACCGCCATCTTCACTCCCCTCCGCATCGTCCTTCCTGCCTTTGTGTTTCAGACTCGCTTTCCTGTCACCCAAACCTTCCTCGCCTTCCTCTGCCTCTTCCTCTTCCTCCTCTTCCTCCTCCTCCTCCTCCTCCTCCTCGCTGTATGGCTTCTCCTGCCTCCTGCTCATCCCTCCTCCCCCTCCCGCTGTATCCTCGCGTCACACAGACACACAGAAAAAAGAAAAAGAAGAGAAGATAGAAAAAGAAGATGAAGGCAGCATGCCGAAAAAAGGAACACCGTCCGGTCATCACGGCACGGTGGCAGGAGCAACGCTCAAAAGTCATGGACACAGACGTATCAAAAGACTATGGAGTTCAGAAAACCTTAATTCTTTGCTTTGCCGCACCACAACCTCCAGGCAGATGATATCCTTCTTTCGATCACCGTCAAACATGAAATAATCCATAAATGTGGAGTACACACTCGCATATATACACTGAGGTGTGTAAACAAGTACCTTTCCCTACAAACACACCAATCAACCAAATAATCCAAAAAAACAGCAAAAAAAGAAAAAAAAAGAAAAATGACAATACAAACAAACAAAAGCGTTCTGTCTATTCGTTGCTTCTGCCAGTGCGCACATAACAACAACAACAAAAAAAGGAAATGTGCACCATGCACCTCATCTCAGCCTCAAACCTCCACAAATAAGACCTCCATCGCAAGAAGGACGCATGCCGTTATGCCATATTTCATAATCATATGCAGCTGCTGATCCTGCACGTAATCTTTCCCCGTAATTTCCATGGTGTAAATGACGTGCTTCGAGCCGATGACCACCACATTGTACGCCAACACAACCAGCATTACAGTGCCCAGCGGGGAGTAAAGGAGTGTGCTAAGGGAGGCACACCCTTGCACCTGCAGCGAGTGCGTGGCGAGATTTGAAAAAAGCTGTCCAAAGTCCCGTCTGTCACAACGCAACGCATGCGCATTGCTGCCGCAGCCGGGGTGTCGTGCCACCAGCGCGGACCTCAGCGCCGTGGTCCTCCCCAGCAGCGCCCGACGAGCAAACATTTATTTAATCCACTTTTCTCCCCTTTTCTCTCGTTCTCTCTTGTTTTACTCCGTCTTTTTCTACAGCTTAAATATCCCTGATGCCTCCGTGCGTGTTGTTCCTTCGCCGTGTGAAGCCCAAACAATCGTAGCAGCAAGCAAGTAAGCAAGCAGCCAGACAAAGCAACAACAACAACAACAACACGCAAACACGCAAACACACAAAAAAAAAAAAAAAAAAAAAGAAAAAAAGGGGAAAAAGACAGATTTCACAAGACAACAACTGTCGTCTACCACCGAGATGCGCATTGCAGACACGTACACACAGACAAACACACACACACGGGGCGGTCCATGCATCCATCCGCACGTACGCTTCCAATGGAGGAGGCGCAAGTGCTACGCATATCATTTGTTAACATGAGGGAAGGTGAATGCAGTGTTTTTCATCTCATCTCTCCATTCCCCGTCTTCTCTAGACAATCAAAAGAACAAACACACACGAAAAATACGGCGGTGATGCAGCAATGACTGAATTGATTGGTGTCAATATGAAAAAAACAAAAAACAAAAAACAAAAACAAAAGAAAAGGAGGAGGAGGAGGAGAAGGCGGCCGGCAGACAAAAAAACAAAAACAAAAACAAAAACAAAAACAAAACAAAACAAAAAGTGGCCTCCTCATTTTCCCCCGCCCGCATTCAACACAAAAACAAAAAACAAAAAACAAAAATGCGGGGCCTTCTTTTCCTTTTTTTCTGGGGATTTTCCTTTTTTTTTTTTTTTTCTTTAAATCCCAAAAAATATATATTTTTTTCTTCCTTAAAATATTTCCCTCTTTTCCTTTTTTTTTTCTTTTTTTTCTTTCGTTCGATTAAAAATAAATTTTTATTTTTTATTGCCACTTCTTCTCTTCTCTTCTCTTCTCTTCTCCTCCCAGCATTAACGTTGTTGTTGTTGTTGTTGGATACATGCGTGCTTCGTACATTTACATTCGTACATCTTCTCTTCCCCCTCCCCCTCCTCCTCCTCCTCAGGCGTGGTTGGTGGCGGGGGGGAAACAAAAACAAAAACAAAAAAAAAAAAAAAAAAAACAGCAGTTCGTCTTTTTTTCTTTTCTTTTAATTTCTTTTCTACTTTTGGTTCCGCGTTTTTTTTTTCTTCTTCTTTTGTGTATGTGCGTGTTTGTGTGCCTTTTCGCGGGATGGGAGGGAACTCATAAACACAAACAAACAGACGGGCAGGCAGACGGGCAGGCAAATGCGTGCTTGTGATTTCTTCTTCTTCTCCCCCCTTTCCCCTCTCCGCAGTTGCCGGCGTATTCCCCCCCCCATTTTTCTTCCGTCCAATTTATTTTTTATTTTTTATTATTGTTTCCCCCTCTCACTCTCTCTCTCTCTCTCGTTTTCTATTGTCGTTGTCTGTACATTGGGGGGGGGGGAGATAAAAATATGAAATAAATAAATACATACATACATATATATATATATATGGTGCAATTATAGAAGTATATATATGTATATATGTATATATGAATGTGTATGTGTATGTATGTATGAGTGAGTATTGTGGGTAAATGAGTGAATGTTTCTTCTTCCCCATGCATAAAAATTACAGTGTATATTTAAATCATCTTGCCCTCTACACATTACAACTCTTCACCAACTTTTGTTTACATCATATTCACTCATCTCTATTTCACCTCTTCTTTCCTTCTCTCCCTCCTTCTCTCTCTCTCTCTCTCTGCATTGCATTGCAGGGTATGCACGTACGTACACGGTGCAAGACATATGTATACGTTTACATACACACATAAAATGTACATTGCATGGATGTATGTGGGATTATTGTAAGAGCGTTTAAAAAGGATATCAAACACACACACACACACAGAGAGAAAAAAGAGAAAAAAGAGAAAGAAAGAAAAAAGGAAAGGAATAGGAGCTTTTATACATCGTAATTGTGCATCGGCTTTCATCATACCATCCAATTGCACAAAACAACACAACACGGAATATATATATATATGTATATATGTAAGTATAAGCATACACATACATACACGCATACCCAAATATATATAAATATATAAATATTTATTTGCATACACGAGAAAAAAAAAAAAAAAAGAAAACAAAACGAAAAAAAAAAAAAAAAAAAAAAAAGAAGAAGAAACAGAGAAAACGTACGCACACACACACACACACACACAGAAACACACAAAGAAGCACAGTCAAAAAAACAAAACAAAAAAAAAACAAGAAACAAAAAACACCGCAAGGAAAACCAAAGCCAATCGCCTCTTCTTCTAATTAATTTTCATTCATTTTTTTTTTTTTTGACTACAAAGCAAACAACAACAAGGGGGGGTGAATCTACACACATGCACACAATTACACAAGCAGGGAAATAAGAGGATCCAATAATAAAAAGAAGAAGAAAAGGGGGGAAAAACAAACAAACAAACAAACAAACAAAAAAAAAAAAAAAAAAAAAAGAAAAAACTAAACCAACGCGTCATTCATCCACACATGCCGCTTCCGTTTCTTACGCTGCTTGCTGTATTTCCCCTTCCCTTTTCTTCTTCCTTCTCTATTGTGCTTGTTTGCCCATGCACCGGGCATGCGTGTTGTTGTTGTCCCTGCGGAAGGGGGGGGGGGGGGGGGGGGGGGGGGCCCCCCCCCCCCCCCCCCCCCCCCCGGGGGGGAAAAACCAAAAAAAAGGGGAAAAAAATAAAACCCCCCCCCTTTTTCTTT
>NW_001849342.1:64624-79172 GCF_000209065.1 Trypanosoma cruzi
ACACATAAAAAGGAAAAGAAGAAACAAAAAACAAAAGGAAAAGGAGGGGAGGAGGGGCAAAGGGGACAGTGACACCGCATCAAAGACTTCGGGTCACAAACAAACAAAACAAACAGACAAAAAATAAACGGCCCCCCCCTCCCCCCCCTTTTTTTGTTTGTCGTTTTTTTTTTTTTTTTTTTTCCCTCCTCCCCTCTCAGATTTCTTCTTTTACCAAAATTCAGGCGTCATTTTAGTCGACCGGCCTCGTTTACGCCTATTCGTTGGGCTCGCCGGATGCATGCACCCCGTCTCCTCCCCACTCGTCACCTCTGTGCACCGCAATGTGGCACTCAAACACACAAAACAAAAAAGAGGGTGACTGAGTAAAGAAACACAAAAAGAGAAACTGCACTTCTCCCCTCTCCCCTGTCTCGCCCCCTCTTCCCACACATACATACATACATACAGAAAGAAAAAAACAACAACGACAACAACACATATTCAAATGCAGCTGCACATAAAAGAAGCATAGTAAAGATGCTCTTACTCACATCATCGTCACAAACGTGGTTCAAAGGAAAAAAAAAAGCCCATATACATTTACACATATGCATATATATAAGTGTATATATATACGTGTATATATATAAATGTATATATGCATCGAATTAACCCCCAAAAACGTTCATCTATTTACAATCTTTTTTATGCTTGTACTAGCGTAAATAGTATACATAAATACATCGTTCATATATATATATATATATATATATATATATATATATGTTGATATTTATAATAATATGTATATATATAGATATATATATTTATATCCATGGGCGCTGGGGTGGGACAGGACAAAAGAAAAAAAAAAAAAAACAAGAAAAGTAAAAGAAGCCTCACGCAGACAGACAGACAGACAGACAGACGCACAGATTCCGTAGTATCATGTGATATATATATATATATATATATACCAACAAATTGACATGCGTACTCCCTTTCCTTCCCTTTCCCCCTGAGCCCCCATCTCTCGCTCTCTCTCTCTCTCTCTTTCCCATTTCTTGTTTAACATTTATTTTTCCCTTTGCTAAACTTTTCCTTCCTTTTTCTTTTGTCTCCGTTCCTTTTCTTTGTGTTATTCTCCTTTTATTATTATTATTATTATTTTATTTTACTTTTTTTTTTTTAAATAAATTTATTTAGTACTCCACGCTTCTGCATCTCACGCACCGCACAGTTTCCCTTTTCTTCTCCACTTCCCTTCTTCTTCGTGCTACGTTCGTGTCATCCCTCCCCTTTTTTTTTTTTTTTTTTTCTTTTCTTTTCTTCTTCTCCCTCCTCGTCTCCACATCCATGCGTGCATGTCTCTCCCATACGACTCTGATCCTCCCCTCGAAGACCCGCTCTTCCTCCCCCTAACCCCTCAAAGAAAAAAAAAAAAAAAAAAAAAACCAAAACCCCCCCCCACCAACACGTATAGGGACGTCATGCGTGTCAAACACCAGGCGAAGAAAAGAAAAGAAAGAAATATTAATGGGAACAAATATGTTGTAATGGGGGAGGTGGGGAGGAGAGAGAGAAAAAGAAAAAGACAACAACAACAACAGAGTAACAAACTCCAATGGCATGTGCGTGGGTGGAAAAAGCAAGTTGAAACACCACCACCACCACCACTCTCCTCCCTCCTCAGCCACTTGCTTTCCTCCGTATTTATTTTTCTTTCCACCCGCCGCCACCCATTTCTTTGCTCGATCCTTCTGGGAGGTGACATACGGTGAGAGTACTACGCGTTGCCGTCAGCTTCAGCGATCCTCTTGCGGTGATGGGCATGGTTGCCCTTCCCACCTGAGCCTGGGTGGGCGGTAGAGAGGTTGAAGACAAGATCTTCTGGAGCCTTTACCAGTTCGCGGCGGACCAGGCGCTGCACAATGGGGGCACCGTAAGTGTAACTGCTGATGGGTATGAGGTACTTCTGAATGTTGTCAACCAGGCACCAGAACTGGTCCACATCCGCCGCGTCCAGTACACGCTGAGCAACATAATTGGCAAAGGGATTCTGCATCATGAGACAGAGCATACTTGGTGCCTCTTTGCCGTCTGAATGCACTTCAATCACTGGCCCTCCAGCGCTCTCCTTTTCCCGTTCGCGTTCCTTGTCACGTCGGCCTTTCTTTGCGTATCCGTTACGCTGCTTTTCAGTCTCTTCCTTCTTAACTGGGGGCAAACGCTTGAAGGCCAAGACTTCCACAGGTGCCGTTTCCAGGCCCTCCACGGGGGCGCAGAGCTTCTGAATAAGTTCCATGCGTTGTTCTGGGTCTGCGCGAACAAAGATCTTTTCCATGACATTGGAGGCAAATTTCTGCTTGCTAAACTCGTAGAAATCATCCTTCAACGCATTAAAAACACGAGTCACCTTATTTTCGTCCTTCATATGCTGTAACACATGTTGAATGACGTAGTTTCCATATTGATCTTTTGCCAAGGTATCAACGCATTTTAATATCTCTGAAAAGATGACTTCTTCTTGATCCGGGCAATGTTGCATGATACACTGAATCACACGACAACCATAGGCGTGAGTTGCCAACTCCATCACACGTCCCGTAAAGGCTGACACAATAAACCCACAACGTTGTGGCGTAACTTCCACACACTTTTGCACAACATGATTTCCATTTTGATCTTGAATACACTTCGCCACGTTTCCCTTTAGCTCTGCCAGTATAATATCTAGCCCCTCGGGAGGCATCACCTCAATGCATTTTTGAATCACACGGCAACCGTATGTTTGAAGGGTGAGAGACACCACATTATTTTGCAATCGCGTCGCTGCATGTGCCAGCTGACGTGCATTACCTACTTCAAGAAGTTTTTGCAACACATAATTGCCAAATATGTCTGTCACAAGGACCAGAGGGGATTCGAAGATTTCATGGAAGAGAGCGTCCACCTCATCATGGGTCGCACTCTCCACAGCTCTCTGGATAAATCGGCTACCTTCCTGATCCTGCGCAAACTCTACAGCGTAGCCCAAGATATGAGAAATGCGCCAATGGCTGATTGTGCCGTTCATAGCATCTACACGGAATTCTTCCAGACGCGCAGAGCGTGGTTGAAGCGGCTCGCTGTAGGGAACGCCACGACCTGACGGCTTCACACCAGCGGGATTCCATTTTCCACTGCTCGCCCCGCGGCCTCTCCCCCCACTTCCAGCGCCACCCCGTCTACCACGACCGCCTGCACCCTGCATCATACCCGGGTTATTAGCAGATCCCATCGCCACAAATGCGGGCTGCACATGCGTCGCATCAGGCATACTAGCCACAGCTGCGTTGTAATAACCAGTTACGGCGGAGTCAGTGTAATAATCAAATGGATTCATAGGTTCTTGTGTATAGTATTGCTGGTTCAGAGTTGGTAACGCATTTGTTCCCCCGCAAAAATCTGCCGTGGAATTCCATTCAGTGTAGAGAGGCTGGGTCGCCACGGGAGGGACGGCTTGCGGCACATCACGCTCATTATTATTGCTAGCACTGCTATTCTGCGCACCCATGCGAGAGTGAGCGTAGGCACGTAAAGTATTCGGCGTGGCCATAGTCGCTAACGGTGTTGGCGCATAAGCTCCAAAAAACTGCGTCCCCGGGCTCAGCATATTGTCATGTTGAAACCCAGCTGCGTAGGGGTTAAAAGAGTGTTGCTCGTTGGATTGCTGCAGGTTTTTCGCGTCCAGCTCTAAGCGAATGGCTCCCTTTCCAGTTTCCAACACTCCCCCTCCAGGCAAATTCATTCGCCCCGTCATACGTACTGTGGAGGTGCCCTCCCATGGCTCCTCAATAATATCCGTTGTGTTCTGGCGGGCATCTGTCAGTGGTGGGGGCAGCTGGCTTTCATGCAACCTCTTGCTGTTGTACCATCGCATGTACGCCACTGAGCGACGCATGTCTTCTGTAGGCTGTTTTCCTTCATGGAGAAGAAGCTCAAAATCCAATGCTGTATAGCGTGACCATGACGCTGATGAAGGCTGTTGCTGTGATCCCGGTTGGAGACCGCCAATAAACGGTTGCAACCGCTGTCGCTCCACGGTTCCGGCAAAGTTTCCGCGCATATGCGGTGCAAATGCCAGGGCAGAGCCAGTACCCATTCCATATTCACCGCTTGTATTCATCGATGGCATAGACTGTTGTTGTTGTTGTTGTTGCTGCTGCTGCTTTTGCACACGTTCGTCATCCTCATCCCAGGAGCGTTCTGCCACACCTAACGAGAACATATCGCTGCCTGAGTGTGTTTGTCTTCCTCTCTGTCCGTCCTTACAAATAATTGGATAAAATTTTGATCGTGAGTGTGTATCCGTATGCACTAGAGTCCAATAGATATCCCCTTTACAGCACAGGCATCAATTAAGAAAAGGATTAAGAAAAACAAAAAACAAAAAAAAAAAAAAAAACACATAAGCACGCATATATTGTAAGGAAAAGTATCAACAGGTCGCCAATCAAAGACTCACTGACCAACACATACAACAACAACAAATTTTTTACCATCCCCCGAACCGTTCCTCACATCCTTCTTATTTGCTCCACGTAAATATATTCTGATAGAACAGAACGCGACACAGCGCGCTTCATTCAAATTGTACAAATCTGTAACTTAAGGAGTGGCACACTTTGGGCTCTTCCAGCCACAAAAACCCCGCTGCAAGGGTGGGAATCGAAGCGGGTGGGTGGGACAACAAAAGAACTAAAAAAATCGTCCAGGCGTCATTGGTTCCCTGATTCCTTTAGTCGCGGTCAGTCAAAAGTCCATAAAATAGGGACGAACAGTCGTACAGAAATATATCTCCGTTTCATCAGGACACATATACATTAGGGACGCCAGCTTGCCCGCGAACATTCTCTTCACAAGCTTCTAATAAAACAAAGACATATTTCTGTGCTATTCCCTCCTATCGCTTCGAGTTCCTTTATTAGACAGCGATGGAAGGAATCAAGGAACCGATAACGTCAGTACGGTTTTTTTAGTTTTTTGTTGTCCCACCCACCCGCTTCGATTCCCACCCTTGCAGCGGGGTTTTTGTGGCTGGAAGAGCCCAAAGTGCGCCACTTCGCAAGCTATAAATACATATGCATCCAGTCCGAATAGAGCGTTCATCATGTCGCGAGAGTGGGGCCACCAGAATGTATGAATAAATACATACGCGGAGCAAACAACGAGGATTTGGCGAACCCACTGTCTCTCCATTGACTCATTCTTCTCCTCCGTCGTATTTTATTTGTATGGAAAAGTTTGTTGTCCGGTCAGCAGCCCAGGCAAACATTCCTTCCCTTCCTCTTCCTGTTTGCGTGTGTGCCACAGGCACGGTTTGATTCAAGTGGCATTGTCGCCTCCACGCAATCGCATCCTTCTGTTGCCGCATTTGCGGAGCCAATGGGCTTGGGCATCCAGAGCACACACACACACACACGGCCGCAACAAGAGGGACGGGGCGCATCCAAGTCCACGGCGCAGTCCTTCACTTCTCTCCGCCGCGACGGAATAGCGCTGCGCCTCGCAGCAGGTCGTGGCGGGTGGCGTCCCACACTCACAA
The DNA here is from genome assembly GCF_000209065.1 of Trypanosoma cruzi. Classification (NCBI taxonomy): domain Eukaryota; phylum Euglenozoa; class Kinetoplastea; order Trypanosomatida; family Trypanosomatidae; genus Trypanosoma; species Trypanosoma cruzi. Next base: position 70,194 of record NW_001849342.1, read on the forward strand.
ATGAGGCACGGCGCACGCCACCCGCTCCCCTCCGAGTGCAGTCAGCAGGCCGGCACCCAGTCACCCCAGTGCCATCGCAAAGGGGGAACACAAACAATCGTCGTCGCGGACCATCGGTGTCCCTAGCAGGAAAGAAAGAAGAAGAAATGGGGGCGTGTCAGCAGCACAGCCGGCAGAGGGACAATCAACAGGACACGGAGACACAAAGTGACATGGGACACGGCACAGACGAAACAGAGACTGTAGTGATTTACCAAAACAAAAAGAAAAAGAAATGAAAAAAGAAAAAAAAGTAAAAGTAAAAAAAAGCAAAAGAAAAAACAATTGACTCGGCAGATATGTCATTTCATGTGCCACGCAGCACAATGCAACCGTGTTTTTGAGTTCATACATACTGCCTGCACGCACACAAATAAAAAAGGAATTGTACTCTCCCACCAGCCCACACAACATCCCTCACATTCCATGCGGCATCCGGCCTGCTCCTCCACTCCTCCTTTCGTGCAGTCCGTGGGACGCACGGCAATGAGGCCGGCACCGCGTGTGGACAAAAAAAAGCAAACAAAAGAGGGAGAAACACGTCACGCATGATGGTTTGTAGCAAGCGACCGTTTGGGGGGAAAAACACGCAAACAGGGGTGCTTATTATTTCAGCAGAGCACCAGCAAGAAAAAACACCAAAAACAAAAAACAGGAAAAAAAACAGAAAAAACAGGAGAAAAAAAAACAAAAAAAAAAAAAAAAAAAAAAAGGAAAAATAAAAGGAGAAGAAAAGAAAAAAGAGAAGAAAAGAAAAAGAAAAGAAAAAAACGAAGGTATCCTTGACAAAACTCATTGAGTACTGCTGGGATGCCGCTCAGTTGTTGCTCCACAGAATTTTGCAATTTTTCTCTCCCCAAATTTATTCAACAAAGAGCCGCAATGCCCCACAGCCCCAGAAGCAGCAGCAACAGCACCCGAGACACACACCCATGCACGGTGCTCTCAGCAAATAGAGCCATGGCCGACAACTCGCCCAAATGCGCGTGCTCAAGCAAAATGCCAGTGTCCGAGGGTATTGTTGCGTTGGACCCCGATGGGATCTTGGTCTCCCCAGGCGTGGTGTTTGTGTTGCCCGATGCGGTGTCGACCGTCTGTGGCACTTCCTTGACGTCTTCAGAAGAAGATTCTTCTCCTTCAGTCCGAGAGATGTCGTCGGTGTTCTCCGCGGATGTTGTTTCGGCGTCAGTCTTTGAAGGAGTGAGGCTGCTGTCTGAGTTCATTGTTCTCTCGGAACTTCTGTCCCTCGCCTCGAGGCTGAAACTTTGCTCCATGCCGGTGGTTCTGGTTCCAGTGGACTGCACGTTTTTGTTTTCAGCGGAAAGCTCAACGCTTTGTTGCACTTGGTGCTCACCGTCAGCTGGTGCAGCAACCGTGTCCATATCCGACGATACAGCCACTGAGGACGTTGTTCCGCTACTCCTGTCATTTGCCTCTCCCTCCTCCTCTGGTTGTTCTGTATCATTACTTTCAGAGGATCCTTTGACATCATTGAACTCCGTTAATTCCTCTGCCTGTAGGTCTTGTGTCTGCACATCTGAACCCCGCTGCATCGATTCATTGCCTTCATTCGGCGTGGCTTGCTGGGCCGTTCTGCCTTCGGAAAGCTGGGCATTGTCCTCTGGAAGAGAATTCCCTGCGATCTCCGCTGCGGTGGCGGGTTTAGGAACAGATGATCCCGCGGCAACCGTGGAAGGGGGCGCTGCAGGCACTGGATTATGGACGCTTTCTTCCTCTTGTTTATCAGTATCATCCTCAGTCAATTTCTCATGGCTGGTGGCGCTTTCTTCACTCCTTGACTCGGAAGCAACCGAAGCGTCTGTCCCGGCCACCTGTCCTGTGGACTGTTTCTCAACACCCAGTGATGGAATAGTGACTTTGCTGTCTGGGAGTTCATCCAGATCATCTTCAGACAGTTCCTCGTTGTACAGCATGACGTTGGTCACCGTCACGTGGCCACCCGTTGCACTTTGGTGCTTACTGTCCCCACCGATGTAAAAGTGTGAAATCCTGTGCAAGTCAAACAGACTCGTATTGTATTCCGTGTTGTGGATTTCCTCTCCGTCTACAAAGACAGTCCATTCATAATAATCCATTCGCAGTACCACCTGATATGTCTTGTTTGGCTCCCACTCATCATCATCATCTTCAAAATCTTCATAGCCTTCGGAAGCTTCATTATGAGGTGTGAACCCCCACTTTCTTTCGTGGGTGTACGACAGACCAAAGAGCACCGTGCCGTCGGTGTCATTCATTCTCACACCCATCAAAGGGATGCTGCTACTCTGCGGCACCTCGTGGATGGACACCGTCGCCACAAGAGTGAACTTGTTGTTCGCAAAGTAGTACGGCACAGTCTGCCCCATGTCGCCAACAGGCCACACCGCCCCTGCTCCGGGTCCTCTGAACGTCAATCCATTGGGAACCCTTCTCTCCCCATTCGTCACTGTTGCATTCACGCCGAGGTACTCGTCCCTCCATGTGTTTTCAGAGAAGTTACCGGACAAGAAGCCAACAAGCTCGTCAGTGGGAACAGGACCATTGCACGTACCCTTCGTTGGCAAGTCAACAGTGCCTCTGGAACCGGAACGGCATGATTGCAAGGCGCTGTCCAAATCCTTCCACGTCTTCACCACTTCCTTTATCCGCTCCAGCTGCTTCCCCAGGCTCACGGCGACAAGACTGTATGACCCGTCATCACCCTTCTTGTTCTCGTACACTGAGATCAACTTTTCATTCCCACTCTTCATCAACAGGGAGCTCGCGGCAGCGTCATCATCCTCACGGGATATCGGCCCAACATCATACACACGCGCCTTGTCCGTCACCCAAAGATGAAGCCGACCTTTTCCACCTTCATTGTCCTTCGCATACACCGGCGCGGTGATGAGCATCACCTCCTTTTCCTCAATGATTGCGGTGGTGGATCCACTCTGGACACCGTGCCCCTTTCGATTGTGTGAGCTGCCCCACACGCGGTTAATTGGCTCACCCAAAGTATTCCAATTGACTCCATCCGAGGTGGAACTGTAAACGTCATAGTAGCCTCCAGCACAATGAGCCATCATGAAGAGTTCCTCGCCGTATTTGTTTTCTTTCCACTTCACCAGGGTTGGATCCCTGCAGCCCTTACCAGTCGCCGTGTATGAAAGCTCCCATTTTTTGTCTGACGGGTTAAAACTCATGGACAGTAAAGCGCGCTCCTCATCACTGTTTTTGGCCTGCATGGGAAAAACAATCGTGCCGTCACGCATCACAGCACCCGATCCTCCACCGCCAATTAACTCGGTCAAGGAAACAGATTCTCTTTTTCCTTGAGGGTTCACCACATGGGTCTCATTCCATTTGATTTTCTTGGTCCCACCCTCATCAGCGAGAGTTCCCTTCACGAGTAAAAGGCCTGGCTCATTCTTACCTTCAACCTGCGGCTTTGTATGGCTGTAGTTTCCAAGGAGCACGTAAACACTGTCCTCAATTACAAGTGTCGTTGGTCGCTTTATGCCGTTCGTGGTGTGGAGGCCCTCAGACCCTTCCTTTAGAGGATCTGCGCCAAAGACAACTGGATCCGACGTCGAGATCTCGGTTGGACCAGCATCAACATTTAAACCAAGGTACTTTGACGCAATCCCAGTAAAGCTGAATTTGCTGCACTTGCCTCCATCCTTGCAATGGGCTTCAGCAATAGCAAATACATGACCCTGCACCTCAACGAGACTGGGACCACGAATCGAGCCATACTTACCACCAGCGTCAGAAACATCCTCCCAGTTGTCAAGCTTTTCCCATCTGATCCCCCTCAATGCATCAACTGCTTTCTTTACATTGCCCTCCCCAGCAGAAGCAGTTCCACCAATCCCACAGCACGTCATCACGAAAAGAAGAAGCAGCACCGCGGAAGCAAACACACGCCGGGACATGTTGGGCCTCTGCGGCTCACACTCTCTTCCTTCCCTCCTCCTTCCGCTGGATCCGGTCACGCGGCGACGGTCGTGTGTGCGGGGTGCCGTCACCGCAGCAACACGCGAGAGCATACAAATATATGTGTGTGGGCGGTGTGTGTGTGTGCTGTTGGTCCTTTCAGAGCCTTCAAATTACAGAGTAGCGAGTAGCGCTTGTTTGCTTTCCTTCCTAGCGTGTGTGTTCAAGAGGCGGAGAGGAGCACAGCGACAGCGGCAACACATCAGACACGTCCGTGGGGAGCAGAGGAGAGCACCCACGCGGAGAGCGGAGCACGAGACAAACAACAGTCTCAGGAAAACCACCGCCCACAGAAACGAGCAGCAACACGGCGGAGCCCAACACACACACGGTGCGAGGAGGGCACAGACCCTCTCACAGTCACCGCACCCACTTGCTCCGCACCGGCCACCACGGCCATCACGGCGGGCCGTCGGTGTGTGCGGGCCAGCCCTCCCGCAGTGCAACACGCCTCACACCCAACAGGGAAAGAAAGACAGACACACAGTGAGAGAGATGGACGGATGCCGTCAAGAGGCACTCACGATCCACACGGCGCGTGAGCATGCGGCCACATCCCCGCAGCCGACACACAGCGCACCCCGAGCGAGCAATCACCCCACAAGCTACACGCGGAAGTGGTGCCTCATCCATCCATGACGCGGCACACAAAATTTCACTGCCATCCAGCACCCAATGGGAAGTGGTGCGTCACTCCACGCGGCGACAGAAAGTGAATATTCACTGGGCCGCTTTCCTCATCCTGAAGTTACCAACAATAGAAGTCAAACAGGACGGGAATGAGAAGTAGATGAAAACAAGTGGGTTCACCACAACCTCAAAGTTTACACCAAGTAAGAGTGTGTGTATAAATACCACACGATGAACACAGTTGTGGCCCGCTCACTCCATTCGGATTCGATATATCTACTTTTATACGTTACGAAGTGGAAGAATTGGGGATCCTCCAGCCACAAGAAACCGCCGCTACCCTTCGCAAGTTCCACTCCTTCGCCAGGTCCTCGTATGTGAACACGCGACCGCGTGACACGCCATCTGCGGGGGTTTCCGCAGACCGTACGTAGGCAAAGTTTTTCTGTGCTCCGCGGGAGTCCAAAAGCCCTTGTATCCATTGCAGCTCACACGTCATGGCGTGCTATTTTGAGCTGCATTTATTCGCCGCTCCTCGCAGCGAAGTGCTGTGCGCCCCAACGTCCATGGTGGGTGGCAAGATGGCGGAAAGAGCCGATAAGGCTAAGCGTACCACGCGCGCCTCGGCCTGCATGATAAGAAAAGGCTTCCTCTCCCATTTCCCTCCGGCAATTTCAACGTCGCCGGGGTCTGGAATAAAAACGGCTCCCCATCCATGGAGCGATGCACCCGTGATGATGGCGGCCGATGCCTTTTCCGTGGGCTTGATGATTCGCTTACGATTATATTCTCGATCATATGTCGTAATCTCTCGCCCAAACCAACCGCTGCAGGTGAAAGATTCGCCGGGGATGTCTCCAGCACAATCCCTTGGTTAAGTGCCAATCATCGCCTTTGCACTGCCGTGATGAGAAAGTAGTAGGCACACAGGCGCCTGCCCAAAATGGCCGCCGCATATAAAAAGCGTGACGCCATAACCTCCATTTCCGCGATGGTTAAAGAATTGAGTGCCGGCAAGGCGCGTACAGACCGGAAAAACTTCTCACTCAGTGATACCGCACGGTGAGTGTGATCGAACTGCACCCCCAGAAAGGTGCACTGCGCAGCGCTCGATTCGCGATCCTCCCCCATCGTGGCGTGACGGCCGGCCGCATTACGAAGCACTTGGCTTCCCACAATGTCACATCGCTTTTCGACCCTGCAATGCGTATATTGTCGGTCCAAACGTCGACACGCAGCAATGGAGGTGCAGTCCAGAGAGGGTGAACCACCGTCGTCACCACCGCAATTGCCGAGGTAATAATAATCTGGAGAATTTCTGGGCTGGCCTTGCATCCCATTGGGAGCCGTGTAAGCTCCACCAGCGTGCCGTCCTCCACGCGGCATCAAAAGAGATGCCGTGTCTTCCGCGGTAAAAGGAGTTTGAAAAGGGATGCCTTTAAACCCAGGCATGAAGCGGCCTCGGCCAACACAGGCGGCAAACAACGGGAAATGTGCAAAAGAGGAGCATGAGCCTCATAAGGGTCGTCTCTGTTCTTGTCGCGTGGCCACGCGATTCATTGTCGCAATAAACCGGTGATTTCTCCTCCACAACCGAAAAAGGGGCATTATCCATCCGCCTGTTGCTGCAGACGAAGCGTCCTCGATTATTCCCGCTTCCCTCTATAATCGCGCGTCATCGACTGGAATCCTCCGTGAGCGTCCGCGCGCTTTACCGGAGAAGGATAGAGGGAAAGGGAACCGCCCAACGAGTCCCCATGCTTGCACGACTCTCTCCAAGGTAGCCGGGTTCAACCGGCCCCTGATCCGCTCTGGGTTCAATACGGGCACGTTGACTTGTTGCTGTAGCGGGACGGTTCGTTCATCTTGTGGAGTGGCCAGACGCGTCCTTGTCGCGCGTCTCGCTATTGTAGCAGCATGATGATAAAGATCATGAAAAAACGCTCCGCTGCTCTCAGCCAGGGCCTCTGCACTTCCGCAGCTTCTCCCTTTACAAAAATGCGACCAGTGACGACACCTGGGCCAGCAGTGTTGTGTACCTCCCCAAATATCGCACTGTGTTCTGGGGAAGGTCGAACGGGTCGAAGTGCTTCGCCAACTGCGAGATCACGTGTGGGTCAAAATTGTACGTCTCCACAATTTGAGCAGCGTGCCGCAACGCACCCCGTTTTGTGGGATGCGCCGATGCATTCCAAGAGGTCAGAGCTCGCCCCACGTGGGCGGTCGTAATATTCGTGAGCTTTTCGTTGTGTTGAAGTGCCCTGCATAAATTTATGGTGTCGAACGCATCCTGCCCTCGTGTCCTCACGAACCGCGAGGCGCGGTGGGGATCCGCCCTCGCCGTCTTCGGCGCCACGGACCAATCAAAAATTACGGTCCCGTCCGGCTCCAGTGTGACATTGTTGGGAGTCAAGGCCGCAATCCCGGACCAACGACTCGCCGTTATCCACGCAAGTCGAAAAACAACACGTTCCCTCCAATCGGCTCGGCCGCGGATAATTTCATCCCTCTCTTCCTCTGTCAAGGGGCGCGCCTGCTTCGTCTCGGATCGCGCCGCAATTCTTCGTGACCCCAGAATCACCATGTCCAGCGGGGTTGAATTCATTCCCAGTATGGACTGCAGCATCCTGGCGTACTGCTGTCGGGTCGATGGCGCCATATCCAATATTGCCACCAAAAAGGCCGCGCAGCTCTCCTCGTTCATCGGCTGTTCGTGCGTGCAGCAAAGCACCGAAAATCGAAAATTGCCCCACTAGTGACATTCTCTGCTCCTTCCTTTGCAGCGCACACATTTCTCAAGCCACCTCGTTCGCGCTCCTCATATGGCGGACCCAAAGCGGAGATGTCGGTGATTCTTCGTACCACAGTCGAGCGTCGTTGGCGGATAAGCTCCATTGCCCTTGTCGACGATTGCGTCGGGCGATTTGAGAGATCGGGTGGAGCATCGGCGGTGCGGTGCGACTCCATGTAGGAAGGGATGGGGCTGGTTTCTTCCGCCTTCATAAGCGGCCGGCAGCCCCTCGCCGTTTTTTGGCGGCCGCCCGTGCTGCAAGTCATTTCTTCTGGCTGCGCTGCGCACGTTGCATGTAGATGCGTCGTGTCCACAAATACGACACAATCGGCATCGCAACAGTCGTCGTTGTTGTTGTTGTTGTTGTTGGGTGGCTCGCCGTTACACGAGAGGCTGGGTTGCCCTCGCGAGGGTGTCAGCCCCGTGAACAGCCATGTGAAGACGGTCGCGAAGTTTGGAGAGCGGGATGCCGGGGTCGGATGCAATCGTGAGCTGCATCCGGAAGGTCCGCAGTAGGACCCTGCCAAAATCCATGAGCTGATCGGTGGGATCCCGATCTATCTCCAGTGCGCGCCTGCACGATACCAAACCGTCAAAGGCAACTTGAACCTGAGCGTCCGCCTGGTGCCAATAATAACTGTATGTGCATCGGGGGTCGACGAGGAGGACACCGGAGATGCCCTCATTCCATACACGCGGGACCCAAGTGGTGACGTCGAATGCAAGAAAATGCAGTAACTGAATCTCTGGACCGGAGTCATCTTCCAAGGATGAAGTGCGGGAGGGCAAAGGCATCGAGTGAGGGAGATGTGGTCTCCCCACATTGCCCTGAGACGTTTGGGTGTTGACCCGCCGTCTCTCTCCCGTGAGAGTGCGTTGGGGAAACGTGGATGCTGGCACGCCCCCAGCCATCAAACGATGCGGTTGGTGTGGCCGTGTGTTGATGCCATCGTCGCGCATGCATGCGTGGGGGCTCATCTGGCGGCCCTCTCCGAGAGGTGGGCGCTTCTCGTTGGCACGGCGTCTCCGTCCCGCAAGAAGACCGCCGGCCACCGCAATGTGACATTCGCGCGCCGAGAAGTAATTATGCGCCTCTTCCACCTGCGAGTAAAGCTGCGCACGCCGATTCCGAGCGTCGGCGATGGCGTTGGCGTGGTCGGTGCTCAGTCTCCGCCCTTCCAGCAATGGTCAGCCCTTGCTGGACCCCCAACCCCCGGGCAGCCCGCACACGATGGGCAGGAGCAATTGAGCCTCGAAATTTGGTACTTGAGGCGTCCGGAGACTCGCAATACGTCCCGCAATACTTCGTATCCTCCCTGTGCTTGGCGATGGTTCCTGAAACCAAGCGTAGGCCAGTCATTGTTGCAGCGACGGCTACCACCGGCATCCAACGGTCCGTGTTCATCAACGAAGGCGAGCTGCACCCGGACATCGCCGTACTGGCGTACCAAGTCCAACAGGCGGGCTCCAATGTCGTTCCACTCCGTCGCCGTGTAAAAGAAACCACTGTCATTTCCTTCAACCAGCTTGCAGGGATACCG
>NW_001849343.1:0-1676 GCF_000209065.1 Trypanosoma cruzi
AGCTCGCGAAATTCCTCCAAGCAGCGGATAGTTCAAGGTTGTTTGGTGTCCAGTGTGTGAACACGCAAACAGATATTGACAGAGAGTGCCTCTGACTCCCACCATTCACAATCGGAAACAAAAATTTGGACCACAACCTGTGATGCAGCAGCCGCTCGAAAACGATCAGCCGAGTGCAGCACCCGTGTGGGCAAGAGCTCGCGAAATTCCTCCAAGCAGCGGATAGTTCAAGGTTGTTTGGTGTCCAGTGTGTGAACACGCAAACAGATATTGACAGAGAGTGCCTCTGACTCCCACCATTCACAATCGGAAACAAAAATTTGGACCACAACCTGTGATGCAGCAGCCGCTCGAAAACGATCAGCCGAGTGCAGCACCCGTGTGGGCAAGAGCTCGCGAAATTCCTCCAAGCAGCGGATAGTTCAGGGTTGTTTGGTGTCCAGTGTGTGAACACGCAAACAGATATTGACAGAGAGTGTCTCTGACTCCCACCATTCACAATCGGAAACAAGAATTTGGACCACAACCTGTGATGCAGCGGCCGCTCGAAAACGATCAGCCGAGTGCAGCACCCGTGTGGGCAAGAGCTCGCGAAATTCCTCCAAGCAGCGGATAGTTCAGGGTTGTTTGGTGTCCAGTGTGTGAACACGCAAACAGATAGTGACAGAGAGCGTCTCTGACCCCCACCATTCATAATTGGAAACAGAAATTTGGACCACAACGTGTGATGCAGCGGCCGCTCGAAAACGATCAGCCGAGTGCAGCACCCTTGTGGGCAAGAGCTCGCGAAATTCCTCCAAGCAGCGGATAGTTCAGGGTTGTTTGGTGTCCAGTGTGTGAACACGCAAACAGATATTGACAGAGAGTGCCTCTGACTCCCACCATTCACAGTCGGAAACAAAAATTTGGACCACAACCTGTGATGCAGCGGCCGCTCGAAAACGATCAGCCGAGTGCAGCACCCTTGTGGGCAAGAGCTCGCGAAATTCCTCCAAGCAGCGGATAGTTCAGGGTTGTTTGGTGTCCAGTGTGTGAACACGCAAACAGATATTGACAGAGAGTGCCTCTGACTCCCACCATTCACAATTGGAAACAAAAATTTGGACCACAACCTGTGATGCAGCGGCCGCTCGAAAACGATCAGCCGAGTGCAGCACCCTTGTGGGCAAGAGATCGCGAAATTCCTCCAAGCAGCGGATAGTTCAGGGTTGTTTGGTGTCCAGTGTTTGAACACGCAAACAGATATTGACAGAGAGTGCCTCTGACTCCCACCATTCACAGTCGGAAACAAAAATTTGGACCACAACGTGTGATGCAGCAGCCGCTCGAAAACGATCAGCCGAGTGCAGCACCCGTGTGGGCAAGAGCTCGCGAAATTCCTCCAAGCAGCGGATAGTTCAGGGTTGTTTGGTGTCCAGTGTGTGAACACGCAAACAGATATTGACAGAGAGTGCCTCTGACTCCCACCATTCACAGTCGGAAACAAAAATTTGGACCACAACCTGTGATGCAGCGGCCGCTCGAAAACGATCAGCCGAGTGCAGCACCCGTGTGGGCAAGAGCTCGCGAAATTCCTCCAAGCAGCGGATAGTTCAGGGTTGTTTGGTGTCCAGTCTGTGAACACGCAAACAGATATTGACAGAGAGTGTCTCTGACTCCCACATTCACAATCGGAA
>NW_001849343.1:1776-53731 GCF_000209065.1 Trypanosoma cruzi
GTCCAGTGTTTGAACACGCAAACAGATATTGACAGAGAGTGCCTCTGACTCCCACCATTCACAGTCGGAAACAAAAATTTGGGACCACAACGTGTGATGCAGCAGCCGCTCGAAAACGATCAGCCGAGTGCAGCACCCGTGTGGGCAAGAGCTCGCGAAATTCCTCCAAGCAGCGGATAGTTCAGGGTTGTTTGGTGTCCAGTGTGTGAACACGCAAACAGATATTGACAGAGAGTGCCTCTGACTCCCACCATTCACAGTCGGAAACAAAAATTTGGACCACAACCTGTGATGCAGCGGCCGCTCGAAAACGATCAGCCGAGTGCAGCACCCGTGTGGGCAAGAGCTCGCGAAATTCCTCCAAGCAGCGGATAGTTCAGGGTTGTTTGGTGTCCAGTCTGTGAACACGCAAACAGATATTGACAGAGAGTGTCTCTGACTCCCACCATTCACAATCGGAAACAAAAATTTGGACCACAACGTGTGATGCAGCGGCCGCTCGAAAACGATCAGCCGAGTGCAGCACCCGTGTGGGCAAGAGCTCGCGAAATTCCTCCAAGCAGCGGATAATTCAGGGTTGTTTGGTGTCCAGTGTGTGAACACGCAAACAGATATTGACAGAGAGTGTCTCTGACTCCCACCATTCACAATTGGAAACAAAAATTTGGACCACAACCTGTGATGCAGCGGCCGCTCGAAAACGATCAGCCGAGTGCAGCACCCGTGTGGGCAAGAGCTCGCGAAATTCCTCCAAGCAGCGGATAATTCGGGGTTGTTTGGTGTCCAGTGTGTGAACACGCAAACAGATAGTGACAGAGAGCGTCTCTGACCCCCACCATTCATAATTGGAAACAGAAATTTGGACCACAACGTGTGATGCAGCGGCCGCTCGAAAACGATCAGCCGAGTGCAGCACCCGTGTGGACAAGAGCTCGCGAAATTCCTCCAAGCAGCGGATAGTTCAGGGTTGTTTGGTGTCCAGTGTGTGAACACGCAAACAGATAGTGACAGAGAGTGTCTCTGACTCCCACCATTCATAATTGGAAACAGAAATTTCGACCACTATAGGCGATGCAACGGTCGGTGTCGTTGGTGAGAGATGGGTGGCACGATCGACACAGAGCTGCTTGTGGTCTGCAGGGCTTTGCAGACGGTCGAAGAGTGGGTGTGGGTCGTATCCTGCCGGTGGGCACAGCTGTCATTCGGGGCACAATGTCCGGATCGGAAACAGGATTACAGTCCTCGCCTGACCGACAAGCGACTGTCACGCGGTGTGCGCGCCTTCCTGTGCCCTCTGGGCATCCTTCTAGTACGTTGGTCCGACTGGAGTGAGGATGTCCACGTGCTAGGCATCGGCGCGGTTTTGCGGGAGGGATCGTCCCATGACGGTGTCCGCGTCCGCTGTCACGTTGCGTGAGACTCAGCAGTGTCATGGGGAAAATGTGAAGCCAGCTGTACGACCTCGATCCACCAGTGAAAGCGGTACGGTACAAATCTTTTCGATGACGTCGTCGTGCACCTCCAGCGGGCCAAGGCGGAGTGATTCCATCGCCGAGAGGGAGTCTGTGGCGGCAGGAACTCGTGTGGGCGATTGGGATGCTGCTGCCAGGCGGGAAACTGGGAAGTGTCTGAGGCAATGCTCGGTGGCAGGACGCTCCGCTCGGCAGGAGCATGCAAGGCTGCCAGCAGCTGTGCGGTGGTGCCCCACAGGCAGACCGGCTGTCCGGAGAGTCGAGTGGCAGTGCAGCGGATCCAGAGGCATGCTCAGCGAGAGACGACGAGCCGTCCGTCCAGCGGCCTGCGTCATACAGTCCCAGAGGTGCAGGCCGGTTCAAGGACCGATCGTCTGACACTGTCCGGGGTCTCTTGGGCGTGCCGTGGCTGGAGGACGCCCACCCCGTCGCAGCTCACAGTGTCGCAGATGAAAATCCGGTGCTCAGCATGAGGGGCGCGGATGCGGTGCGGGAAGATCCCAAGGTGCCTACAGACGCGTCGCATTCCGTCAAGTACGGCATCTCCCAGCAGTAGAATGGTCGTCACTGCCCTCCCAGGTATCGACTAAGGAATGGTTTCCGAGCATACTGCGCCACGCTCTTCCTCAATATACCAAAGAAGTGTGAGGCGTTCGTGCTGTGTGGGTTCGAGGAACCCAACAATCCTCCGCAGCGGTGCTAGATTGGCTGCCAGGTGGACAAAAGTATCCTTCTTTGATGCGCGTGGGCCGAGCGATGCCGTGCAGCTGTCGCGGTGCCGCACTTCCAGGCTGTGGAGGTAATTGGAGGCCGGACACGGAGCAGTTGTCTCGACACCGTGGTGCAACGCACTGTGAACGCACCCAACGAGAAAGGACCGCATGGTGCTGCTGCGGCGCCCCAGCTCCTGCGCCCAGCCACGGTCGACAGCAAAGGGGCACGAACTGCTGTGCAGCGGCGATGACGTGCAAACCAAAATTGAGGTGTCGATCAGTCGCATCGCCGAGCAGACGCACCGGGTGGGATTTGACGCGTGGCCTCCCACCGCCCAGACGATAGTCGGCCGTGTCCTCGTCAGACTGTCGGTGTGAGGCGGTGCAGAACAGAGCGGCCCCGCTCCTGTCCGCGCTGATTATCGGGCTGTGCTCGGCAGCCCATGTGGCCACAAGGAACACGGCATTTGGCATTGCCGCAGCACGGACACGGATGTCCGCACCCAAAAAAACAAGCGTGCGGTCGTCAGCGTGAATGAACGCCGACGCAAAGTGAATGCTGTCCAGGCGGCGCAGCAGACAATCCACGTGGCGGTGGAGTAGGAGCTGGGGCCGCACAACGCTGCATTGAGCTGCCACGGCTGAGGTGAGCTGCTGTCGGGAATATTGCTCGCGATCACTCACCCCAACGCAGCCGCCTCGCAGGTGATTGCGCTACCAGCGTTGGGCGCGACGGCAGAGACGTGGGAGCCCGCCGAGCACAGCCAGCAATCGCCCATCGTCAACGGTGTCGAACGCAGTCGAGGTGCCAATCGGGACGGCGAGAGAGCGGCAACGGCAACGGAGCAGCGCGGAACGATGCCCCTGCGACGCTCGCACCCCACAGCGATGCACCCGCTCAGCCCTCGTGCCGCTTCGTCACTCACAGGCGTCACCAACTCCGAGGCCGCGCGTCGTGGCGTGGATACAGGCTGACATCGGCGGTGTGCCAGCAGTGCTGACAGGCGGCGGTGGATCAGTCCTTCGCTCACACCTAGCAGGACACAGAGCAGCGTGAGTGGCCGACGACTCTCTCCGAGCGGCATGTGTCCCTCCCGTTTCTGCGGATGGAAGTGGTGTCCCCATTTCCCAGGAGCCTCGCAGGCTGCCGTCAGAGAGGTATTGATCATCGTTCTGTGCGAGCAGCAGGCAGCGGGTGTAAGATGGCGCAGAAACACATTCAATACGCCGACGGGGCCACGCCACGCAAAGCGTCGTAGGTGGCCAATTCAAGCGCATACGGCATGAAGGACCAATCCATATCCCGGTCACCAGGGGGCACGCAAGCACAAGGTGTGCAGAAAACAGTGGGGACCGCAGCACGTGAGACGCGGACAGTGTGACGGACGAGCGGGTTGCCCGCTGCAGAGACAGAGCACAGACGCGGTCCCAACAGCACAGCACAGCCGATCTCAGAGGGCGGGGACGTGGCGCTGCCATGCCTCGGAGCATCACAGGCTTGGGCTCGAGAGGGCACCAAGATTTTTCGCACGGACCTCTGGCAGCATGGAGAAAACACGGCGAAGGGTATGATTGCGGTCCTCCCATTTGCGGAGAGCTTCAGCTCGGGCAGGCTGCCTCCGGGTGAGGCTGTGTGTGCTTTGCATGCTGCTTCTGCGACGACCTCGGCTTGCACCATTCCGTGTGTCCACATCGTTTTGGGGCTGTCACGGCTGCCGCACGGGGTATGGCGCTCAGCTGCTCGCACGATGCCTCTGCGGATGTCCAACCATGTGGGTGCGATGGCAAGGAGTGTTTCACACAACGAGGTCAAAGCAGGCCAATACGCTTTGCGCAGGGCGAATGCGGCTTTCTTCCGTTGAGGCAGCGTGTTGGCTAGTCGCGGGATGCCGTCATCCATCCCCACCAAGTAAGATATCAAGCGGTGGTCCGAATCCATGTAGGGGGTGGATTTCCAGTGGGTGATGCGTAGCACGCGATACGCAGTCACGTCAGGGGACGAGACATTACGATGTGTGATCCGTGTTGCCTACGTCGGGTCATTTGCCGGCTCAAAATTCATATCAAGCAAAATAGCGGCAAAGTCCCCTCCTCCAGTCGTTGGTGGTGTTTGTGACTGTCCCAGAGTCCATGATGCAAATTCAGTTTACCCGCGATAATCGCTGCGGGGCCAAGCGACAAACGATATTGATAAATGCGGATTATTGACCAATTGTTGTGGGAGGGTTGTAGAGGTTCACCACGCAAATGCTGGGACAGCCCGGTGGAAATACACGGACAGCAATGGTCTCCAGGAGGTCTTTGCCAGGGAGCGTCAGGCGCTCGCACGGCAGAGAGTGGCGCACCAGAGTGGCAACGCCACCACCGCACCCAGTGCGGCCTCAAGAAAGCTATTACAGCCATATAGTCTTGCCGCTGTGGCACTTCGATTATTTGTTGCCTGGAGAAGAACAATGTCAGGTTGGGGCAGCTCCAATCGCACAGCAAACGCAATATTTTTTACGGACGAGAGGCCTGCAATGTTACGCTGCCAAATAGTGATGTAGCCATCCACCTCGGGGCCGGAATTCTTGTGGACGCCACCGCAACGGGTAATATCAACGGAATGACCGCAGCGAAACGGTCGTGCAGTTTTGTCCGACAGTCTGCAGGCAGACCGCTTCACCTCCCCGCACCGGGCATGGCGTGGTACCTTCTCGAGGGGTGGAGTCGTATTGGTCTCCGTCGTGCTCGCAGCAACGCACCGTTGCGGAGTTCCTATATGCAACCAGAGCTCTAGCACAGCGACAAGTGGCGGACCTCACTGCTGGGGGCCCAGGAAAAGTCGCAGTGCCTCCTGCTTTCACACGGGTCCTTGTTGAAGTCTTGATGCGGACAAGCACCCATCGGTTATTCAAAACAACGCCGTACACCGCGACGCATCCTGCGCTGTGAGACGCACGACCTTCACTACAACCGGAGTCGTCCACGCGCCGTCGGTACGCACCACATCCAAAAGAAAAAAGCAGGGATGCGTCAGGGTGACAGCAACGCTTCCGCTGGAAAATCGCATCACAGGCACCATAACAAACAGCACCAGAAACACTGCAAGCCACGGGTTAACGTGGACCAACTGAGGCATGGCGTATGTCGAAGGAAAAACTTAGTGGCCTGACAAGGATAAAAAAGGCTGACACTTCAAAACAAAAAAAACGATATGGAAATATCAAAAGAAGATTAAAGTTTCCACAGTCAAAGCATGCCGCCAATCAAAGAAAAGGATTGAACGGGTGCTCTCAACCACAAAACAATGAAAAACAAAACAAAAAGCCGAAGCGTGGGACGACCAGCGCACACACTCTCATTGCTCTCGTAAAGCAAAACACACACACAGGGAGAGAGAGAGAGAGAGGTCGCCCACTCAATGCAATAAAAACAAAACAGAAACAGTTACGGTGCTCCGCCCATGCAGCCAGGCAGGACGGCAGCGGTGCGTGTCGTGCAAAAGAGAGCACCAACGGGCCTGCATGGGTGTGCATGCAATATATACAATGGGCACATTATGTGTGTGCTTCGTGGGATGAGGTGAGGGCGAGAGTCCATGCAAGGGGAAACACAGAGAGTGGGTGAAAGACGAGTGTGTGTGCGGGCGGTGCATGGCGCTCTCTCACTCACTCTCACGCGGCCACCACCGCAGCAGCAACCGCACACGGAACAAGAAGAAGAAGCAAAAGAGGGGAGGTGGTGTGGGAGACCGCGGTGCTGCCGTCACTATCACCAGGTGTCGTATCATTTTTTTTGGCGACGGTGGTGGCTGTTGTTTCTGCTCTTTGTGGTTCTGTCTCACTGGCTGTAAGAGCATCGTTGGTATTACCAGTTTCGGGACTGATGTTGTGTTCTTTGGAGGCAGGCCGTTCATCGGTGTCATCATCCTTGCCCTCCTTTTCGTGGGCATCTCCACTGTCAGTTGTAGAGATGGGTGTTGCTGTTGTTTTTCCTGGGTTGTCGGTAACTGCATTCTTCATTAAATCCGCTGGGGCTTTTTCATGACGTTTTCGTTCTGGCACTTTATCCCCTAAAGATGTTTCCAGTGCTTCGGGCTCCGTTTTAGTTGGTAACGGCAAGTTTTCTAGCGGTTGATCCTTCTTATTCCGTGATTCCGTTGGTGCTGGTAGACCTCCCTTCTCTGGTGGATCGGCCGGCGTTTGTGTCACTTCTGGTGATGTTATTATTTGTGGCTGCGGTGGTGGTGGTGCAGGTTGGTTGCTGGAAGGACCTGTGGTTCCCATTTCACGCTGCTTTACACCTTCTCCAGGTGCACCACGAACAACTTGATTTACTGCCTTTTCTATTGTATGAGAGGACTGTTCCTGTGCCTTGGGTAGTGTCTGTTCCAGTGCCTTCAATTCGGGCGACAAGTGTCCTGCAGATATTTCTTCTGACTTCGGATCCTTTTCCGGGGATTTCCTGCTCTTAGCAGATAAAGTACCGCTGAGAGTATTTGAATCAACAACATCGTTGAGAATGGGGGATGAGGACAAATCATCAGGGGAAAGAGAATCCGAATGACCACGAACATCTTCCCTGTCGCCACCGAAATTGTTAACAATACCTCCACTTCCACCAGAACCACCGCCACCAGCAGTGCCCTCATTTAAAATTTGACTTGACTGGGAATCAGTGTCGACGGTATTAGAAACGTCTTCGTCATCCGAAGCTTCTGCAGTAGTGATGAGCAAAATAGAACGCATTGCCAGCCCGACTTCGGTTTTATCACATCCGCTCGACAAATAAGACATTTTCCCTCCAAACCCTCCTGACGCCATGCAGCCACCAACTGCGTTGTTGAGAGTACCCCTCGCATAAACACCGCCGGCACCGCACCACAGCACGCAGAGGCCACACACCAGCAGCACACGGCCAGTCATCATCATCGCCATCACTCCTGTCACTTGCGTGCAGCCTTCAGCACAAACTAACTCCCCGTCAACGCAGACTGAAAGCAAAAAAAGGAGAGATATAGCACAGTAAAAAACACTAGCAGAAGCAGCACGCAATTCATGAAAAATATTGAGCCAATGAAGACGCAAGAAACGATCAACGTCAGGCTATAATTTGAATAAAAAATAAAAAATAAAAAAATAAACAAAGCAAAATTAAACAGGCACCAATAAAATAAAAATAATAATAATAAAAAAACTGAATTCAATTGGCACAGTGCACATGCGCCCATCCTCTACAGTGCATCATTGTAAACAGTTGTGTGCGTGTCATGCATATGAATGTGTGTGAGATGCGTTCAACGTGGTGGATGTGGGAAGCAACGCGGAGCACACAGCGGGGCAGAAGAAGCAAAAAAAGCAATCAACATAATTACTCTTACTTTATACATCGGACCACAGTAGACGTACACGTGTCCCCGTGGCAACACTTAGCCACGCACAACCCACGCTCCCTTTCAGCCCACAGCGGTGCACGCCAGCGCGGATACGGCGAGCAGCAGCGGGACACACACCCACGCAGAGCTGCTGAGGCTGCCGTCGATTTCGCGAAGACGTGACGGTGCGTGGGTGGTCGTCGTGGTTGGTGCATCTGTAGTCGTCGTCGTTTTTGCCTGTACCTTAACGTCAGCCACATTTTTTTCCTTTGCCGTACCAAAATGTTTAGTCTCTGCATTCTCAGTGGTTTTGTTTCCTTCGCCGGCCGCTCAACCTTGAGGCCCTTCCACACCGGACGCACATTGTGACTGTTCCGCACCGCTTCCCAAGCTTCTTGACCCTGGCGTAGTGGTCCCACGTGATCCCTCTGGAGTACTGGCGATTGTGTGGGAGTCATTACCTCCACCAGCGACCGTCACGCACACGGACGTGCAGCAGCAGCACAAGAGCGCAAGGACCAACACGGTGCACACCACACGGAGCCGCACCGTCACCATCGTCACCATCGCAGTCATCGTCACCCGTGGTGGAGTCACTGGAGTCAGTGAGCTGATCCGTGAGTCAGAAGGAAAAGGAATGGAACAGGAGGGAGAGGGACGGAGTGCAGCGAATACAGCGAGAGAGAGCAGACAACATGAGGAGAGGGCAGCAGGCCCAGCCGCACAGTTCACACACCACAAGACGGCATCCACGCAACGAAGGCACACAACGCCAGCAGCCACCCACCATGCAGGAGGACAACACATCCACCACCATCTCCCCCAGCTCATCGCTACAGCCCCAGAGAAATGTCAAAAACCCGCGGCCACCACACAACGCACACGGAGCGAGCACCCACCACACCAGCCACACGCGCCAGTGGACCCTCATCCATCCATGACGCGGCACCAAAATTTCCAGCCATCCCGCCCTCAATGGGACACGGAGCCCAACTCAACGCAGCCACACGCGGTGCATCACACCCGCAGGAAAAGACACTCGGGCTGCGCACTCCCTCTCCTCCCTTCGCCTCATAGCCACGGAAGAAGACAACAGCCGCCACACGCAACTGCCAGCATGCACTACAAAAGGAGCATTCAAATCCACTGCAATGTGCATCTTGTGTGTGTGTGGTTGTGTGCCTGCAGAAACACAAAGCAAAGAAGTAGAAAAGAGGGAGCAGAGTATGTGGAGAGACGCACAACAAAAATGTACAGCAGAGACGCATAACGGAAACAAATAGAAGAAGACCGCTCAAACTCATGACTGCACTGCAGCCCAGGCAGTGGCAACCCACACACGATTTATTTAAAACAAAAAGAAAACGTTCCCCTTCGTCTTATATAAACCCCATCACACAAAATAATTACAAATGAAAAAGAAATCGTCCATTACTGTTCCACACAAATTTAAAAATCGCCTGGCTGCCGTGTGGCCACACCAAACTGTCTGTATATATTTTGCCCGGAAAAGAAAATTGAAAAGATGGTTGCGTGTGTTTCAACCGTCTGACCCTCCAAAGGCACCTCAATGACGTCAAATATTTCCACCGCATGGCACCCACAACACAATCGCGTGGCATAAACTACCGCCTTGCAGCACCCCATGCAATGCGGCAATCGAAAACCGTCTCGAACACGGCGTGCAACAAAGGTACCGAAAGAAGGCGCAGCAAATACCCTCCACATCTCAGCAGTTCCAATCATCCAGTAAAAGGCAGGAGCACCAGACAGCACCCACGGACTCACCGAATATGGCATCAAAAGGCAGCGAGATGCTAGATGCCGAAAGGCTCGCATTTCTTCCCCCCTGACACTTCCAAAAATGAATGCAACTGCCATGCCCTGCGGCCTCTCGACCCCTTCGAGACAACGTTGCGGCCACATGGCGACGGCTCAATGTGGCTGGCAATCAGGTCCAGTCGTCGCGGCAAAACAGTACAGAAAGTAGGGTGGTGGGCCCGCACATTTGCCCCTTTGATGCCTGCCTCAGCTGCAAGAGTGAAACTCGTCTTCCCAACAGCCGCGCTTCGGGTGTCTGAAACACCTGCCCTCACACCGGCGATGACATCTGCAAGCGCCTGTAATTCCTCAACACCGCCCGTCAAAAAAAAAAAGAAAAAACCGGCACTCAAACCCTGCAGCCGCACATCCCTCGTAACCATCTGCAAACTCGTTGTCCTGCAGAAACACCCGAACAACATAACAAGAAGGCCGTGCATTGCTGGCAAAGGACAAGAACACGTTGCTTTCATCCTGCAAAAGATGATTTTGCCTCCTGCGTAACGCGGCCACAAGTACGTGGTGCGCCAACACCGAAGCGGTGGGCATGTTGCCCCATGACCCTCCCTCACCACAGGGGTCCAAGAAGTGCAACAGACCATCCTCTCACCAAAGAAAAGGCCGAATGGAGCGAACACTGCAGTGTGCGGACCACCCAGCAGAAACACCCTCAGAGAACGAATGCTCTTGAATGCCCTTCAGAAAAAGCCAGCGGGTTGGCCGTGAAGCAAACAAACACCGGAGAGCCACCTGCTGTGCACGCATCCAATGACGCAATTGGGAGCGCAATGTTGCAGGGCACATCAACCACCCCGTTCTCGTCTCCGTCTGTGCCGGCACGACAGTCCTGCCATCGCACTTCGCCCTCACAAAGTATTCCACAGGGTCCTTTGAACCAGAGACAACCACACGGCAATATGCCGCCGGATGAGTGCTCTCCATACCGCACAAAATAAAATTTTCCCCACGTCGAGGACCGCAGTGAAAACGAGCATAACGATGAGCAACACGAGGGTTCTCTGTGCCCTAATTCATCACAACACTCTATCCTCCGTTGGTTCAGGCCTCTGCCACACGACGAGGCACAGATGTAACATCATTTACACGCAACAGAGTGAAATCCGCAAGAACATTGTCATACAGGACGCAACAACCACCAGCCCACTCAGCAGCCGTTGTGGCCATATTCCGCGAAACATGATCCACGCCCACAGGGAAATTTGTTTTCCAGTTGAACAAATAATTGTTGGGCCAAGCAACGTGGGCCCAAGAACGACGGCACCAGTCGATATTAGACCTTGAAGCCGCCAGTGAGAGCCATTGATTGGAATAAACACCAAAGCCACCAACGGCCAAAAAGAACTGCGAAAAGGCACTCGTACTTCAATCAAAGAACGGATTCGTCTCGTCCAGGAAGAAGAAATAATAAATAATATTTTTCCTCCTCACAGTGCCTTCCAGCAATAAAAAACCATCATGCGATCCGCCCTATCGGCATTACTCAGGAGCACAAGACATGTGCAATGCGTAGAGGGCTCTGCAATCAGGCGGATGAGAGATGCTCCACGGTGGCAAACAGACTCCTCACAGGCCAAGCATCAACCAGTCGCGAGCAGCATGTCTCTTCATGGGCTCGCCGTTTTGGTTCCAACCGAGACGGAAAGCCTTCGTCGCTCAGCACCAACCCCGCGTTGCGAAGTGTCGTCACATAAAGCAAGTGAGGATGGCAGAGCGCATCATCAGGGAAATCGCCCTCAAGTGTGGGAAACGGCATCGTACCCGCCGGAAAAAGGTGCGCATGATGTCCCTCCACGTCAGCCGCGCAGCCTGTCAGCTGAAGGAAAATTAGGTGAAAAGGAAGTCAACGCACTCACCTCCACCCCAGGCAGTTTTATCAGGAGAATCGAATCATCAAGTCGGGGGCTCCACACTTGTTGAGGGATATTGTGACCCTCTGACACGTCCACGTGCATGTCCACACAATGTCCTACTTCCTTATCTCCCCCTGCATGCGCCCGCATCGTCTCTTAAGCCCCATCCAGGACAGATCAGATGGCGAGTGGCACCTGGTCAGCCAGCGCCGTTCCATTCCTTAAAGTAAAGAAGCTCCCAGCCCCAAAATCACTGGCTATCAATCAATGATGCCGTTAGCACAATGCCTCCTCTGGCCAACGCCATACACCTGTTCCGGAGTACATGTTGTCCCATGCCTCGCTGACGCCACCCTCAGCATCCCCTACAGGTACACCGTGCACTCATTCCCAAAATACGGGTGTGGACTTCACCTCAAGAAAAATACTCAATTTGCCTGAAAACTGCTCGTTGAAAGTTGTCATTGTGTTGGGTGTCGGGGGCAACGCAATCACACGTCGCAGCTCCTCAGGAGATCAAAGAAGATAGCAATCATCATTCAATTGGGATGGGCTTCGCAAACCCCTTGCGACTTTTTGTCCGATGGGGTGCTTCAGTGCGTATGAAACCTTGTCCGTGGGACGGAATGCCTATGCGCTCTAAAAGAGTAAGAACGAACTCACGGGAAAAGAATACGTAACATAACGGAAGCAAAATGCCACAAATAAGACAGAACGGTGGAAAAATTATATGAGGGATATATATACGAAAATAAGCTTTGATCAACGTATAGATATATCGATATGGGTATGAGTATAAAAACGATACTTTATTCTTATTCATTGATGCATGTGTATAGATATGGATATATCCCTTCTCTCCCCTACAATTTGACAGATTGCTTGGTTTCTTGGTTTATTCAATTGCTATTTTATTGGCTGCATATGTATATAGATAGGCATGTAGATATCGGTATGAATATCTATTCAGCGCTGTTGATATATATATATATATATATATACTGTTACTATTATTCCTCGTGTCTCCTAAAATAAATACAAAGGCCCACACGCCAGCCACCATCGCAGAGCACGTCCGCCCAACGATCAGAGATTTAAAAGAGAGCCCGGCACCCGAAGTGGGAGCCGCAGCGGAGGCCGTGAAGCACACACCACCGCTACGCACCCGCCCCGGGGATAGCGCGGTGGCTCGATAATCCGCTGCTGCCAAGAATCAATAAAACAACAAAACACAGAACCAACCAAACATGGACGCTATAAATGAGGAAAGGGAGAGGAGAGCAGCCTGCCAGGAGCAAATACGGCCTGCCGCATCTGCGAGGGGCCTCGTGCCTTCTCACCGCACGGAGGTACTGCCGGGGCAGAGACCTTCCACTTCAAAGTGGAACCACACCAATATTTCCGTGAAGCACGGCTTCCTCACCTCCCCGACGTCCGCTCCATGCTTTTTTCTGGATGCTTGCAGAGCCGGGCAGCGGAGTAAATGCAGACCTGCCTCTCCGCACAGTTCCGGTCGGCCGGTTTTCACAATGTCCGGTCGATGCCCGTGGCGTGCCGTGCGGTAGCGGGTCAGTCAGGCATTGCTGTGGCACGGAAACCCGCATGCTGGACGGCGAAACTAAACTGGTGGTGATCCCATCGGGCTGTCGTCACCGGGCAACGTGCGCCTTCTCGGCGGCCTGACCCCTCTGCCGTCGTGAAACCGACGACAGCGTGACGTTCATCAACGCATGTGTGCGTGCCAATTTAGGCACACGGTGCACTGTTTCTCAATGGTATGCTCCTCCTGTGCAGAGGCGGGGGTTCTGTGTGGGTTTGAAGCTCTTCATGCTGAGGTTCAAGCCTTGCAGCGCGTGGGTATTTAGTCTCCATTTTTAGATTCGTAACATTCTCGTCGTCGGAGAGACTCTGCCGTGTGTGGGTGGTCAATCCCCCGGCACTGCCCGCCTGCCTGTCGCATCAAGGGCATTTATGAAGTGCTTCCTTCTTCGGTGCCGACCGTGGCTCTGTTCTAAAGTGTTCGTGTGCTCGTATGCGGGATGGTGGTCCCGCCCTAGCTTGAGCCCTGAATTCAAAGTACGTGCATCCCAAAGGTGTGGATGCCGTCAGACCGTCATATTCCTGGCAACGCCTCCTATTTGTCAAGGGGAACTCTTGCTTGTGGAATTGCCAAAGATGAATTACGGTTTCGGCTTGCTTTTCGTACGACGCCGTGCGGAAACTGCATGAGAGTGGCTTCGGTCTGGGCTGTGCAGTCTGCGGCGGAGTTGCGATCGGTGTGCCGTCTCTCGCTCTCGTCCTCGCTCAGGTGCTGGGCGGTAATTCCGGTGGGATTTCTGGCGGCTCCGGTTCACCGGGAAAGTCGAATTCCCGCAGCGCCTGGGAGCGCGTAATGCCATGGGCGTCAACCATGTGCGTCACGACACCAGTGCGGCAGCTGCGGTGTTTGCCGCACACCGAACAGTCTGCCGGGCGTCGGATCGTGGCGGGGTGGAGTCCAGCGGGAGGAGGAGGCGTTTCCGTGCGAAATTCTTTGCGTGCATGCTGTGCGGCATCCGCGCCGCACCAACGGCATGTGCGTGGGATGGCGGGCTGCAGTGCTCGTGGCAGTCATCCGTATTGTGTGCGAAACTCCGGTGCAGAAGTGGGCCAGTGCGGCCTCTTCCCCACGAGTGAGGGTGGCGTCCGTGCGCGTCGGTTCCCAGTCGCCTGACACAGTGGAGCGGCGAGTTTCGGCCCTGAGCTGTCGGGCACGAATAATACGTTCGTCCAGTGCGACGATGCCGGTGCTCCATGTGTCTGTGAATTGTGCGAGGTCGGACGCCTCCTTGGCTTATGCATCACATGCTTCTTTCCTGGACACGCCGCAGTGTCCAAAGACAAGCTGCATCCGTGTGCGCTACTCAGTGCTGCGGGCGGGAAAAAATGGTACATCCACAATGTGAGTCACCAGGTGATCCAGAACCGTCGACGTGTGCTTGCGTGCTTCCACGGTTCAACGAGAAGGTGCATAGACGCACGCTGCCGTGGAGAAAGCCTCGGTGAATATCGTACCCTCCACGCTAACACCACACCCCTCTGTATCTGCTGTGGTGCATGAATTTCGCACGGCCGGAGGGAAATTGGGGAAAAGAAAAATTCCTCGTGTAGGCATCCCCGTACCAGCGTGGCCAATCCGCGACAATATCCCTTGCCTGTGGAATGGGGTTTGCCAAGTAAACCAAAGGCCGCGCCGTGAAGGGATGTGCAAGTTGCCGGAAGTGGCCGTCACACCTCCTGCACACACAAAAGTGCGGGTTGTAGCGGGCAACGAATCCCAATGCCGCGTCATCCAACGCTCCCACGTTCCACGTGCACACCTGAGGGATCCAGCCATGGCGGCGGTGCGCTTGAAGATTATTGTGGAAACTGACTGGGATGGCTTGGTCCGTCAGTTCCACCGCTAAAGAGACATCGATCACCCTGTACAATCGCCACACCAGAAAAAGCCGAAATCACAGCAATACGTCGCGCCTCAATACATAATCCCGCTCAAAGACGTTCCTGGAAACCCGGAGCCCTGCTACTACTCCGTCGCCGCTTTGCTTCTGAGAGCTGTAATGCCTCCTGCATGTAAATCCGCGGTAATGCAAACCTGCAATTCATTACTTCCAATAGGCGGTTCGCTGGATCCCTCCTCCATTGCACAAAATGAGCGCTGAGTTCCTCGCACGCAACTCAATGAAATTACAGTCCGATAAAACACAAAATCAGGAGTATCAAGAGCGACAACTCAATCCCCTTCCACACAGTCATCGTGAAACGGGAAAAATCCTGAAAGCACCCGCTCAAAATAGAAACAAGTCGATAGAAACAACGATCAACAACACTATCGGTGCTGTTAACGACGGCTAAATGTGGTGTGCAGCACAGCCATGGACCCTCAAGCACCGCATATTTACTAGTTCCACGTGGTGTACGTCACATGGCGGCGTAATCGATCATACGGCTCGCACTGGATGCACGGTCCAGCAGGCTCTGTGCGTCTGAGCGGGTGTCACCGGCCATGGGCTGCAACGGCGGTGCGGGTGGTCGGTACGACGACGCAACGGTGGTGCCTGAGGCGTACAACGACGACGTCATTTCGTGCGGCTTCCGCGCCTCTTCGTCGCTCTCCTCGTCATCGCGCAGCAGCGCCTCCAGCCCGCCACGCCGCGGCTCGCGCAGCTCCTGCCAGTGGCGGTCCTCCGCGTACCACACAACGACGCTGTACACAGTGACCGCAAGCAGCACAGTCGTCAGCAGCAGCACGATAGCCGCGTACGCCCTCGCACCGCCGTCGCTCGGCGCAAGATGGTTGGCCGCGCTCACCAGGCACAGCGCCGCAAGGAGCACAAAGCTCGCAGTGTGCATCACCGTCAGGAAGGCCGAGCGCATCATGTTCGTGAAGGCAACCACGCCCGCACCCGCAATCAGCATAGCCGCCATGCAGAAGTACTGGACGTCGCAGCCTCCCACGGGCGGGTGCACAGCCGCAATCAGGCACACCACACACAGCACCGACAGCTGGAACACGCACCAGTACACGTGGCTGCCCCTCATGTTCGTCAGCATGCCACCGTACATCCGCTGCTGCGCCGCGGGATACCAATACCCGACGGGGTACAGCAGGCGCTCGTGCAGCGGCTTCCTCGAAAACTGCCAGTACTTCGTGAAGCTCGCGCCCACTTGGCGGGCAATCAAGTAGCACACGCCAGCAGGGAACGCTGCACCGTACAGCACGCCAACGACACCAACCACGCGGTGCTGCACGCGGGCGTCGGGCATCGCCAGTGCAACCACGGAGCCGAAAAAGATGCCGAGGTGCATCGCGTATGCCACAACGTACGTCAGGCTCGGGAAGCGCATCGCCGCCCACGCACTCGCCGCGTCCACGCCGCGCCACCGCTGGAAGGCGAGCGTCACACCGCAGTGCACGCACCCGAACACAGCGGCGAGCAGCGCGTTGCCCACCACCATCCACAGCGGGCCACGGGCAGCGAACACCGACAGGAAGTACGGCAGCGCAACGGTGCTCGCACGCTCCTGCGCCGAGGCGCATGACATCCTCGCAAACACGCCGAGTGCCTGCATCTCCAGGATGGAGCCCAGCCCGCCGGTCACCACCACGGCAACAGCCGCCGCACCCGCAACGACGCCGGTGATCGCCGAGAGGGCGCTGGCAGCGGCGGGCAGCGTGTTCGACCTGATCGTGAAGGACCCAAGCAGCACGCCCTTGCAGCCGCCGGACACCGCCACAGCGTCGCAGCGAATGACTAGCGTCTCGTCGGCAGCAATGAAGTAACCGCGGTGCACAGGCACAGCCAGCTCCAGGACGGTGGACGGATTCGTCGCGTTGCGCACCCACGTCGCGTTGCTCAGCATCGCTCCCCACGGACCGCCAAACCCGCTCGGCTGCGCCGTCGACACCGGCACGAAGCTCAGGTGCGTGCCGAGCTGCGGGTCGCGTGCCCACCGAAACGGCGGCGGCAGCGCCACCATCAGCAGCGTCGGGACGGCGCTCCCACCGCCGCGGATGTCGTTCTGCGTCAGGCCTCCTCCAGCCGTCGTCGTCGTCACGGCAAGCGTCGGGCACGCCACGTCGCTCCACCACGGCGTGCTGCTCACCGACGCCGTCGGGGTCCGCGTGGGCGGCAGCGCCACCGTCTCCGTCACCTGCAGGGTCTCCGTCGGCCCGTACTGCGTCGGACTGTAGTGCGTCGCGCTTGGGCTCGGCGTCCACGTTGGCGTCAGGCTGCGCGTCTCCGTCAGCGTCGCCGTGTGTCTCAGCAGCGGCAGGATGGACGTGCGGTTGCACCCGTCCACGTGCGGCAGGTACACCGGCAGGCAGTCGCGCCCGTACCCGCCCTCAGCGCAGCGGCAGCGGCACGACACCGACATCGCCCTCGTCGCAGCAGCAAAGCAGCTCACGTCGGCGTCGCACACGCCACACGCCACGGGGCGGAATTCCCCGATGATGCCGGCGGACCTGTAGTCCATCGGCTGCAGTGACTGCCCGTTCAGCGTCAGGCACCCCACAACGAACCTTCGGCCGTCGCCCCCAAGCGCAACGGTGCCGTCCATCACGACGGGCCCACTGCCAGCGTTCTTGTGAAACGTCAGCGTGCTCTGCACGAGCTCCGCACTGCGCTGGTACGACGGCACCGAAAAGAGCCTGCCGCTGATGCTGTTGCCGCGCACCGACAGCCACGACCCGGACGCAAAGGACGCCGACCCCCGCAGCACCAGCAGCGCGCCATCGGTCAGCGCACCGGCGTTGTCATTCACTGCGACGGCGGACGCGTTGGCCTCCACCCCGCTGTCAAACACCAATCCATGCGCGGCGTACACCTGGCTCCCCGACACGCGCAGCACAGCGCCTGCAGACGCCACCACGCGCGCACTCGCGTACAACGCATATTCGCCACCGAGCACAGCCGCGTCCACCGCGACACCGCCACCGACAAGCTCCAGCACGGCGCCGTCCACCACCACCGTCCGCCCACCAGTCAACACGGTCACGAGGGCCACGCCAGACACAACCAGCACGGACCGCACGAGCCGCAGGCCCGACAGCACCAGCACCGGTGCGTACGGCGAGGACTGCGAGCTGGGAAGATACACAAGCGGTGTCGACCTCGCGGAAACCAGCAGGGAGTCGGTCACCGTCAGCACGGACCCCGCGGGAAACGTGCCGGTCAGCACAAGCGCACCGTTCAGCGCCTCCACATCGCACACCGACAGCTCCACCGGCCCGCCCTCGTCGCTCCCCGCCGCCGCCGCACCGCGCAACGCTCCACCGCCCATCACGTACAGCACGGCGCCGTTCAGCAGCGACACGTTCTGCACAACGATCCGCACGCCGTCCCGCGCCATCCACGGCACGTAAAGCACAGGACTCACGCCGTCCAGCACAACGTGGCGCAGCATCACCTCGCTCGCACCGGCAGGCACAACGAACACTGACTGCACCGTCACGCCCTCACGGACGAACACGCTCGACGCGGTGCCCACAGCGGGCGGCAGCGCGGGAGCACCCACAGGCACGCACGCCTCGCCGTACCCGCCGCTGCCGCACGCGCACACGCACACATCTTTCCTCATGCTCGCAGACGCCGTCCCGGGCGCGTAGCAGTGCGTGTCCCTGTCGCAGGCGTCGCACCCAGCAACGTCGATGCTCCCAGCGTCGCCAAAACCAGCCGCTGCGTACTCCTCTGCCGTCGACAGGACAATTCCACCAGCGTCGTTGCACGCCACCCTCAAATGCGCCCCAGCCGAGAGCGACAGGCTCACCGACAGCATCCGTGGCAGCAGCACACGGTTCCGCACAAAGCTCAGCGTGCTCCCAGCAGCGGTCACGGCGCCAGCGGCGTAGAGCATCTCCCTCAAGACGCCGTCGTGCACGTTGCCCTTCACAAGCAGCATCGACCAGTCGGCCAGGCTCACCGTCGAATAAAACGCCACCGCGTAGTCCTCCGTCGACAAGAATTCGCTCCGCACAAGCGCCACAGCGGAGCCCGACACGCTCACAGCCCCACGCACAGACACCGCGTGCTTGCACAGCAGGAAGTCGCTGTCAACAAACGCCACCACGGAGCCGCCGCTGGCCGCAACACCGCCCTCTACCGACACGCACAGCCCCAGCGCCGTCTGCACCGCCAGCCCGTTCAAGTACAGCGCACCGCGCGACGACAACGCCACGCCGCCAAACACCAACACACCAACAGCGTCGCGGAACACAGCCGCCACCTGCGTGCGCGCAATGGTCAACACGCTCCCAGTCAGATTCACGTTGTGCACCACGAGGCACGCGGAGGCGTCGCCAAGGTCGTAGGCGCCGCGATACGCAACACGCGTCTCCGCAATCAGCACCGAGTCCACCACAGTGACGCGCGAGCCCGGCGGGTATCGGTTCGCCACCACCACGCCGCCGCCAGAACGCGACTCAAGCCCGCTGATCAACACATCGGCGCGCTCGCCAGCAGGCGAGTCGGGCCGCCACCCAATAACGTACAGGCTCGCTCCGCCCACAAACGTGCAGTTCGCCAGCGTCACTTTGCGCACGACTCCTGTCATCGACTCCACGTCCACCACGACGTCCGCCGCAAAGGTCACACCAACGTAGCACACCACCGACGTCCCGAAACCGGCGTTCACCTCCACACCCACACTCACGTCTCGCAAGCACAAGTCGGCTCCGTCGGTGCTCGGCGGCTCGGGAAGAGCAACGGGCAGGCACGCATCGCCGTGGCCGCACTCCACGCACGTGCAGGCGCAGTCATCACTCGAGGCCGTCGTCGTGTACGCAGGGAAGCACGACGTCGCGAGGGTGCATGGATCGCTGCAGGTCAGGATGGTGGCGTTGTACACGGACGGAATAACGTACGTCGCCCCCTCCCCGCCGTTCACAGTGTTGCACGCAGCCACAATCGCTCCGTTTGTGAGATCGCGGGACCCCGTGGATATCCGCAAAACTGTCGGCGTGACCGTGCTGGAAATGAATTGGTTGCCGGACACAGACACCGTGGAGTCGCGGAGATTCACCGTGGGGTTCAAAAAGAGGAAAGCCGCCGATGGGGACACGCGGCAGAGGTTGCCGCTCAGCTGCAGCCAGGAGTTGTAGTAGATGTAGGAAGAAAAGCCTGGGAAGAACGCAACCGAGCTTCTCTGTATGTCGTTGTCCTGAAAAACAACCGCTGAAAAAGACTCCACACGTAATGCCAAAGTTAGTAATAAAAAGTACCTCACCGGCCTCGCCACAAGATTGCCTCGGATCACCACGGCAGAGTTGTTAATTACGCTCAGCGATGAAGATTGGCTAGACCCTTCAAGATATATCAGCGTACCGTCACCGCCATCCATATGAAACGTGTTGCCCACCACCGCAAACACGGATTGCCACGACACCCTCAGCACAGATCCGACAACGTAAATGGCGCTTGACGATGCCGTCACACTCTGAAACACATTGCCGCTCAGCACCACCGCGGAGTCGTTGCTGATCACCAACTCATTCATCGCAACACACGACGGCCTCCTAAGGTCCAAACCCAACAGAGGGATCAGCCTCGTGACCGTGAAGCGGTTCCCGCTGATCGTGATGTTCGTGCACGGTGGAAACCCACCCTCCGGGCTGAGCAGCGCGTCACTAAATGTGTTGCCGGCGACGACGATGCTCAGCGACCCCACAGCGGCGTACGCGTTGCCCAACAGCAACAGCACGGCGCCGTCCCTCCACGTGCATCCATCGAACGTGACATTCACCACGTCGCCCGTCATCGCCCCTATCAGCACCGTCAGGCTCATGCCGCCCCCGCTGAACGTCACGTTGCGGTAGCACAGCCACGACAGCCCGCTGCCCACAGTCTGCGCCACCTCGGGGTACACCATGTCGCTGATGCACTCACCAATCGGCGGTGGTGGCGGTGTGGGCGGCACTGGCGGCGGCGGCGGTGGCGGTGGACCAGCAGGCACAGGCGCCGGGACACACACATCGCCGTGCCCTCCAGCAGCGCACTGGCACCTGCAGCCAATGACCGCCGTCGTCAGCGGGGCAAAGCAGTCGCCGTCCTTCGTGCACTCCCCGCACGCGGCAACCGTCGTCACGTTGTTGATGCCGCTCAGCTCCAGTTCAGCCGCCGTCGTCAATTCCCGTCCCGCGACCGTCAGACACCCAGCAACGAACCGGTAGCCGGCGTCAACCCGCTTCAGCAAGGACACCGACAACCCAGTCGAGCCCATCCTGCAGCCCGTCAGCGTCACCACACTGCTGCCGTCAATGCTCACAAATGCGAACTCAGTGTCGTAGAACATCGCACCCGCTTCCACGTCGTTGTCGCGCCAATCCAACCAGCTTGACTGCTGAACAGTCCACAATCCATCGTTATAGATGGCGTAGCGCACGGAGCCGCTGTTCCCCACCACACGCACCACGCTGTGATCCGACACGCTAAATCCTTGGCGCTGATACAGCAGACTTACCCCGGAGAACATCGTATTATTGAGCAAAGCAAAAACAGAGTGGTCACTCACACTGAGCCTGTACACGTAGAACACGTGTGTGTATCCCTCAAAGCTGCAGTGCCGCGCGTGAAGCGAGCTGCCACCCACCAGCTTCAGCGTCCCAGTCGAGTACAAACCAAGCGCATCACGCTTCGTTGCATGCGCATTGACGTTGCTGACCAACAGCGACGACGCACTCAACACGACGTCGTCCAGCAGCAATACGCACCATATTTTGTTCACAGTATCCGGTAATTCAACCTCGAAGGTCTGCACCGCGTCAACCTCCGTGACGGCGATGTCGCAATGCTGCGGGAGGGCATGTATAAAAGCAACAACGGAGGACCGCATCACCGTCTGGCTCACGCGGATCAGGACGCCG
The DNA here is from genome assembly GCF_000209065.1 of Trypanosoma cruzi. NCBI lineage: Eukaryota > Euglenozoa > Kinetoplastea > Trypanosomatida > Trypanosomatidae > Trypanosoma > Trypanosoma cruzi. The sequence goes on from NW_001849343.1 coordinate 23,412, forward strand.
GCCGACTCGGCCGCCCCAGCACCCCCAAAAAATTGCAGCGCGGCACCCTCACGGAATGTGCACACATTGAGCGTGATGTTGATGGGGAGATGCAGCGGCATACTGTTGAGAAAGAACGTCAGCACGGCACCCACGCCGCTGAACGTCACACCCACGTAGCAGTGGTGCGTCTTCCACATCTTCAGCGTGAGGCTCGTCAGCGTCTGGTTCACCACGCAGCTCGTGTCGCCGTCGACGGCTCTCTCCGCTACGGGCGGCACAACCGTGTTGGGCACGTCGAAGGGAAGACACGACGCGCCATGCCATCCGTCCTTGCAGCTGCACGAGCACGAGCTGCGGTCCACCGACTCCGTCCCGGGCATGTAGCACGCCACGTCCTCGTTGCATGTGCCACACCTGAAAAGCACCACTTCCACCGGAAACGCGCCGTCGTACGACACCTCCTCATCGCCCTGCAGGTTGCACCCAACGACAAAGCGCGCGGGTGACTCAACAATAGTGTTCAATTTAAAAATATTGACAAAGGCTGCGCTTCCTTCCACCTGACGGTTGTATGCAAGCGCCACAGTGGTGCCGCTGCCCGACAGCTGAAGTTTTTGCTGGGAACGTGGCATACTCAACACTGAGGCTGCACTCACGCTGTTGCCCTCCACACGCCACTGCGCACCTCCCTCGAGTGTCACCGAGCCAGACACATAAACCAGCGCGGAATCAAAAATTTCCGTCCCACCAGCGAAGGTGCAGTCCGCCACCCTCAGCAGCCCCGCGGACCTCACGGTGGTATCCCCAAAAAGAATAACGCCATTGACCGAGCTCATCGTGTTGTTCTCTATGTCAAAGTAGCCGCCGTTGTTCACATCAACAGAAGTAACACAAACAGATGATTCCACACCCTCATCGACCTCCGTTGCCCTCAACGTATTTCCCTTCACAATAATCCCGCCACCATCAACAACAACAGCATTGATGAAATAGACCGCGTACCTACTCCCCTCGATGTAGTTGTCAAGTAGCAGCAGCGTCGAGTTCGCACCGAGAGTAAACTTCACAAATAAAATGGCGTGGCCCGACGTCGACACAAGCTTACTGCCCACCACCAGTATCTGGGAGCTCGCGCCAAAATCACCCCTGAACTCCAATGCACCAGAATCCAGCATCGAAGATGTCACGTTCACGTGCACGCGTGCACCACTCCCCTTGATCGACAGGCCCATGAGGACGCACTGCAGCAGCGTGATGTTGAGTGTATGCTGTGGCGCGTCAAAATACGACAGGTCCAGCACAATCGCGGCGGTGAAGGTCACGTTGACGAAGCACAGACCACGCACACCGGGATCAGGATCGTCCACGGAGCTGATGCTGCCGCCGTGCACGCAGCGGACCGCCGTGTCCTTCGCATCGGGGAGCGGAAGCGGCCCAAGGCCGTCCGGAACCGCAGCTGGCAGACACGTGTCACCGTAGCCGCCGGCAGCACACACGCACTCACAGCCGCTGATGCTGCTCGTCCTCGCAGCAAAGCACACGGCGTCCACCGTGCAAACGCCACAGTCCAGCACCATCACGGGTGCTCCAATATTGAGTTCGACTCCGTAATTCGTCACAGGTGAGCCCATTGCCTCGTTGCACACGCCGTAGATGATCGGGCGCGCGTCGGATGGTGGTGACCACTTGCTTGTCATACTTACAATTGTTGACGAGTACGAGCCGTACGTGAAGCTGTTGTGAAGTATCGACCACACACTCTGATCGCGGAACGCAATGCCGTAGTAGGCAGCCACGTACACAACGTAGGCAGTGCAGAACTCGTTGTCGCGGTGCAACAGCCAGCTGCCGCCGGTCACAGTGAACGTGGTTGCCATGAGCATGGCGAAGCCGAGACGAAACTCGCTGGACACGATCTGCAGCACGCTGCCGCCGTCCACCGCAACATGCCTGAACACATACGCGCCTTTGCCGTATTCGGTGCTCGGTGCACTCCACGAGCTGTTCTGTATGGAGAACACGGAGCCGCCGCCAACACGCAGGTCCGACGCAAGGGCGTACATCACGTGCATCTGCGAACTAACAATGCAGTTGTCCATGTAGAAGACACTGGACAGGTTCACGTCAAGGCCGCGCTCCACAAAGATTGCAGCGCACGAACCCCCGCCACACAACAGCGTAGACCGCGTCATGACAAACCGCGTCGACAGAAGCCGGACGCCGTCCAGGACAAGCGCGGGGCCATATCGGGATCTCGCATGGCCAGGGGTCGTCAGCACGTACTGCGACCCGCCAACCGTCGCGCGCAGCGTTGAGTTCGCCAGCAGCACACTCGAGTGCAGCGGCATCGCGCCATGCAGCACGATCGTGCCCTCCAACGACGTCACATTCGTCATGTTGACGAGGGCGTGGGGCATCAGGCGCGCCGTGCTCTCGCTGAGGCCGCCAATCCGCAGCTGCGCGCCGCCCACAAGCACGCAGTGGCGCAAAGTCACGTTCAGAGCGTCAGCGAACGCGTCCATCAAGCACAGGTCCACCGTCACAGTGATCGTCCCGCTGAACACCACCGAGTCGAAGCACGCCGTCGCACGCCCACCGCCAACCGTCACGGACTCCGTCAGCGTCACGCCACTCACGCAGCCCTGTGCACCGCCGCCACCACCGCCGCCGGACCTCGCAGGCGGCACGTCGAACGGCAGGCACGACTCGCCCACGCCGCCGGCACGGCAGCTGCAGACGCATTCCGAGAACGACGCCGTCAGCGCATCAAAGCACGCCAGCGCAACCGCACAGCCGTCGCACGGCACCACGCTCACGGAGAGCAGGCCGGCCAAGCGGTATTCGCCGCCGCTCTGCAGCACCCGGCCGCCGGCACGGTTGCATTGCACCGACACGACGCCGCTCGTGATCGCCAGCCCGGAGACAAGCGTCGCGCCGGTGGCAGCGCAGCGCGCAATCGACACGGTGCCGCCGCCCAGCGTCACACCCGACAGCGAAGCCACCGACGACGCCTCACCCACCGCCCACACGTCGCGCAGGTCCAGCCACCCGCCGTCACCGACCGTCCCACCGTCGCGGCGCACCAGCGACGACGCAACAGACCCCTCGACGCCCACGAAGCGCAGCACCGAGTCGGACACCGCGAGGCGCTCGCCAAGCACAATGTCGCAGCCGCTGCTCACAACCGACACGTTCGTCACGGAGAACACCGAGTGGATCCGCAGACTGAGACGCGACGAGGACGCCACATGCATCGCGGACGCGGTCGGACCGCCCGACGCCTCCAGCAACACGCCGTCAAGCACCACCGCGCTCGACAACAGGTCCACACCGCCGCCAACATACACCGCCGACCCGCCCGCATGCAAAGACCTCAGCACGGTGTTGCTCACACGCAGCTGCGTCTGCAACAGCGACGTCGCGTGCAGCACAAGCGGCGACGCCACCGCGTCCGTCAGCCCGCTCAGCTGGGAGTAGTGCATCGGGCCCGCCGTCACAATCGTCGAGTCACGGACCGTTACTTTCGTGCGTGCCGGCAGGTTGTGCACAAACACGAGCGAGCAGTAGCTCCCGGACAGCCCGCTCACGCTCACCTCCAGGCTCCGGTCAGTCGCCGGCTCGCCGCTGTAGCCCCGCACGTAGATCTGCGCACCGCCGTCGCACACGCAGTCCCTCAGTTCAATCCGCAGCGGGCCGGGGAGCATCGCCGCAACGTCGAACACAACAGCCACACCGTTCGTGATGGACACGCCGTCCATCAGCACCGTGTCCACGGCACGGCCAACCGTGATGGCTCTGTCCACCGTGCCGCCCCGCAGTCGCACCACCACCGCGTGCGCAGCAGCAGCCAGCACCAACGCAATGAGCAGCGCCACACTCACAGTCGCAATGGCCCTGCGCCGCACACGGTGTCGGCCGCGCGGACACACATCCACCGCAGACCGCATCCACCAACCCAAACAATTACCAACAGGGCTCTCGTGGTGTGTCGCACTCGCCCCGTCGACCATAATTCCAGCTTTCAAAATTCCTTCCTACAGATGGCGAATCCAGCGACACGATTCCGCCAGATCGTTATCCCAATACTACTAATACTAATACTGCAATTAATCCCTAACACCTTGAAGCGATAGTTGTGCTGGTCAAGCAAAAGTATCTCTAACTGCACGCTCAGAAAAGGAATAAAAGGCAGCAAAAACAGTAACCAAACACAGTGGCACGCAGAGGCATACGGTCATACACAATCCCCGTCACAGTACAACCGCCGACACAAAGCAGCGCAGACGCAATCAAGTCAGTGACACCATTGCCCTCCCCAACGCCCACACAACCCCTCAAAGCCACCGCGCCGAGTGGCGGAATCCCAGCAAAAAGCCACATGACCACTGGCACCGCTTCTGTTACCGAATGGCTGCATCACAGGGCGGTCCCGATGCCGTGCACGACACAAAAGCCGAGGCAGACCACGTGGCAGCGTTACGACCGCCAGCCATCAAGCGCGTCCGAAAGTTGTTGGTGTTGGTGGTGCGTAAGTGGAGTGGAGAGCTCGCCGGTCGCCAGCAGTCAAGGCGTCGTTTCTCGTTCACGCGAGTCGGCATTGCACAGCAGGCAGCGGCAACATGCGCGCACGGCATACACAACAAAGGAAACAAAGAAGCACGGCGACACTCAAACACGGGGAAAAGGGTCCATGTCGATTGCACATTCCGATTGGCTCACAGACATCCGGATGGTGGTCGCGCCGCTGCTCTGCGGTGCGTGTGGCGTGTGACCGCAGTGGACAGAGGGGATGATGAGAGGGGTGGGAGACGCAGCGCGGCCCTCATCCATCTCGGTTAACTGTGACACCGGTGACGTCATCCCGTCAGATCGCCTGCAGCAAAGACCGTCGCCGTCAGCAGCGGTCGGTGCCTTCCCTCTCCCACTGGGGCGCAACTCCACCGACGCCGTCGCTCGTCTCCTCCCCCACCAACACAACGAGGGAGCAACGGCAAAAGATGAGACACGCACGGCGAAACACCGTGAAGCAGGCACCAAAACCAAAGCTTCTACAACAAATTCATCGTGAAGCAAAATAAAATATTATGAGAGCGCAAAAAAATTCACACAAACTGAAAAACAACAATGACGGTGCAGAGGCAATAAATGGTCGTGGTGCGCGGCAGCCGTGGCATCGCACCCTTCCCTCATCAAACAGCACCGCACCACAACGCAGCGTGACGACAGCCTGCAAAGACGAAGACTGAGTAGCACGCACAAAACGGCATAAACCTTTCATCCCACACTCGCTCAAATTTATGCTCTCAGTATGTAATGCCAAGAGCATCGAGAAGGACACGGAAGGGGACTGTTCTCTCCATCCTCCCTCTGCCCACAACAGATCCTCACCATCCTCCTCGCCACGCCCTGGGTGCCGCAAAACGCCGTCAAGCATAGCCACGTGTATGGAATTCCCCAATGCGCGGGGCGGTGCTGGCAATTACCCACGCTCACTCCCCCACAAATATCCTCTCCCACAACTTTTCCACACACAACAGGGCGAAGATATGGAGAAGAGAAGCCCGCCGCACAACGCACGCATACGCACCGCCATCCACGTCGCACCGCAAGATAGAGCCATGTGCACCGCACATACACGGCGGCAACAGGAGGGACGGGCACATCCAAGTGCATACCGCAGTCCTTCACTTCTCCCTTCCCCGACGGATTGGCGTCCCACACTCACAATGGGGCACGGCGCACACCATCCGCTCCCCTCCGAGTGCACTCAGCAGGCCGGCGCCCAGTCACCCTCGTGCCATCGCAATGGGTAGCAAAAACAATCGTCGTCGTGAACCATCGGTGCCTCTAACAGGAAAAAAAAAAAAGGGGTAAGAGTCCAGAAGAACTCCCAAAACATGAAAAAAAAAGGGAAAAACTGATTATGAAAGACGTTTATTTCATGTGCCAAGGAGTACCATACAGTCATGTGTTTGTGTATGCATATTGCCTGCAACAAGAAAAAGAGGTCAAAGAAAAGACTTTACTGTTTCACTAGCCCACACAACATCCTTCACATTTCGTGCGGCATCCGGCCTGTTGTTCCAATCATCCTTTCGTGCATTCCGTGGGACGCACAGCCGCGGAACCGGCACCGAATGTGGGCAGTAAAAAGCAAGCAAGAGGAGGAAACACTTCACTCATGACGGTATGTAGCAAACACCCATTAAGTAAAGAAGAAAGTGAGAATGCACAGCTGGACGACACTACGTCCAGCACAGCTCCCCACCCTCCATCACCGCACGGTGGTAGCTGCACACACCCTTCCACAGAAAAGAAAGCAAAAGAAAAACAAAACACGGCGGCAGGGTGTGGCTGTGTGTGTGGCGCTGCGGGTGTCTGCCCGCCCTCGCCGCAAAAAAACAAAACAAGAGGGAAAGAAATGTGTGCTCCGCCCCACAGGCCCTCGTCGCACGCCCACACGTCACGGCTCCCTCAGCGCGTCGTTCGTCGCGGCCCCTCCTCATGCGTGCAGCAGGCGAGGCGCACAGGGCCGCCGTCATGAGCGTGTCGGTGGGTGTGCGAGTGGAGCAGTTGGGCGGGAAACACACGGCACCCCTCACAGGAAGAGCGCGGCAAGAAACAATTAAAAGAGGGAAGAGTAGGAAAGAAAAAACGTCCATAGTGATTGCCCCCAAAAGCAAAAAAAGGAATGGGTTGGTGGAGAGAGAGAGAGAGAGAGGTCGCCCACTCAATGCAATGGAAACAAAACAAAGAAAAGCTACGGTGCTCCGCCCATGCAGCCAGGCAGGACGGCAGCGGTGCGTGTCGTGCAAAAGAGAGCACCAACGGGCCTGCATGGGTGTGCATGCAATATATACAATGGGCACATTATGTGTGTGCTTCGCGGGATGAGGTGAGGGCGAGAGTCCATGCAAGGGGACACACACAGAGAGTGGGTGAAAGACGAGTGTGTGTGCGGGCGGTGCATGGCGCTCTCTCACTCACTCTCACGCGGCCACCACCGCAGCAGCAGCACACACAACAAAAAGAAGAAGCAAAAGAGGGGAGGTGGTGTGGGAGACCGCGGTGCTGCCGTCACTATCGTCTATATTTTCAGTTTGGTTTGTTTCAAAGGCTGTTTTACCCTTCGCGGATTCTTCGTCTTTTTCTCCAATTCGCTCCTGTTGGTCGTCTGTTTCATTTACCGTTGTTTCGTTGGATTCAGCAATGGCGCTAACCTTTACTTCTCTCTTGTCGGATTCAGAAGTGGCAGCAACAGCAGCACCTGTAGAAACGGATGGCAATGGTGGGTCGGTAGTTCCATCTGATGTACTTTCTGTGCCAATTAAAGGAGCTTCTCCTTCTGGCTGTTTTGTTGAACCGTCGCTGATCTGCTTCTGTTGCAATCCTTCTGGCGGTACAGGTGCCAGTGAGCCTTGTGTTGCCGCTGGCCCTGTGGGTGAGCCATGCAGCGTCACTTGTTTTCCGTTTTTTTGTTTTAATTGAAGTTCTTGTTGTTCACTTTTCTTTTCCTTTTCTTCTTTTTTAACATTATTTTCTTTAGCAATGTCTTTGTTTTCAACCAAGGTTTTTTCTGCGGGGTTGCGTGATGCTTCCTGGTGACCCTCAATTGAAATCGCTTCCGGAGTACCTGCGCCAGGTGCAACAACTTCTTCTTTAATTTGAGAAATCGTTTCTTTTACTTTTTGTTTTTCTTTTTCGTTAGAAACATCACCTTCTCCATCGCTTCCTTGGGGTTTATCTACAGGCATGGTTGGGGTTTTATTTTCAACGTTTGGATTTCGTTGTGTCCCCCGTAGTAATTGTTCTTGTTCAATTTGATTGCCCGTTTCTTCGACTCGAGGCCCTTCAGATTGCAGTTTTGCTCGCACAGATCGTTCAACTGGTTGAAGTGGATCTTCTGCTTGGTGGCCTCCTCCTTCTTTTTGTGGTTTTTGAAGTTGTGTTTCATCGACTTGTTCGTCATTTGCTGAATGTCCCTTGCCCCGCAATTCTTCTTGTAATTCTTGTGTTTCATCGACTTGTTCGTCATTTGCTGAATGTCCCTTGCCCCGCAATTCTTCTTGTAATTCTTGTGTTTCATCGACTTGTTCGTCATTTGCTGAATGTCCCTTGCCCCGCAATTCTTCTTGTAATTCTTGTGTTTCATCAGCCCGGGACGGCGGAACAAAGTCCTCCAAAACCTCTTCCGTATCACCGTCCGCAACTACACCTATAGTGCACCACAGCACGCAAAAAGCACACACCAGCAGCACACGGCCAGTCATCATCATCGCTATCACTGCTGTCACTTGCGTGCAGCCTTCAGCACAAAATAACAACACGTCAACGCTGAATGAAAGCAAAAGAAGAGACGCGGCACAGTAAAAAACACTAGCAGAAGCAGCAGCGCACACACCATTACACAAATGAATCCAGCACAAATCCAAAACTCGCACAACACCCTGAAAAAAAGATTAAAAAAAAAAAAAAAGATATTATGGAAAAACACACAAGGCTCCGCTGCGCATGCATATGAGTGTGTCCAGGACGCGTTCAACGTGGCAGATGTGGGAAGCAACGCGAAGCACACAGCGGGGCAGAAGAAGCAAACAAAGCAAAAAAAGCAATCAACATAATTACTCTTACTTTATACATCGGACCACAGTAGACGTACACATTTCCCCGTGGCTGAGTGCTGGCACGCACAGCCCACGCTCCCCTTTAGCCCACAGCGGCGCACGCCAGCGCGGATACGGCGAGCAGCAGCGGGACACACACCCACGCAGAGCTGCTGAGGCTGCCGTCGATTTCGCGAAGACGTGACGGTGCGTGGGTGGTCGTCGTGGTTGGCGCCTCTGTATTCATGACCGTATTACTCGGTGCCTCTGGCGCAGTTGTCGTCGTAGTCGTAGTAGTAGTTAGTGCATTTGTAGTGGTCGTAGTCGTATTTGGAATCTGTACCTTAGCCTCTTCATTATTTTTTGACACTTCCTTATCCTGCTCTGAATTGTTTACCACCGACTTACCGGAATTACCCGTTGCACCTGGCGAATCGATGTCACCAACGCCTGGTCCTGACTGAGCAGGCGCACTTCCTCTTTTAGTTTGTTCAGTAGACGACACACCTGGTCCCTTTCCCTCAACGGCATTATGTGCTTTATCTTGCAAACCGGATTTACCCGCCTCTGGGAACGTAAGGGTATTTGAATTTAAAGAATTGGCCCCCCGTCCCGGTTCCTCAGGCGGAGTCTCTGATTCAGAGGGGCCATCTTTTTCCGCGACAACGTTCGCCATCACGCACACGGACGGGCAGCAGCACAGGGCGAGCACCAGCAGGGCGCACAGCAGACGGCACGTCGTCACCATCGTGAGTGTGGTCGTTCAGTAGTGTGGGGCTGATCTGCACAGTGAGGGACATGGAGAGCAACAGGGGAGACGAGAGGTGCGGCAGACACACACAGAGGGCACACCACATGAGGAGAGGGCAGCAGCCAGGCATGCACCGTACGCCGCACACCACGCACGACACACACTCCAATCCACGGCAACAGGCACAGACACACACACACACAGCCCTGCCGCAACACCAACACACAGATGGAAGAGGGAGAAGCAAACAGGAGCGGCACACAAGGCTCCACCGCATGCACATACGGCGAGAGCGGTCCGTCGTGTCGGCACCCCTCACGGAGGGTACGCACACACACAAGAGAAGGCGCAGCGCACACAGCAACCCAAAAAATCAAAGTAACTATAAAAAAAGAGAGATCCCCGCACACCACGTGGATTGTTGGTCCACGGGAAGTGCAGCCAATATTCATCACAAAATCAATTCAGTTGCCTTCGGCCTTCGTTCATATTCAGCGCACACCACTTCATGCAGGCACGGCAACCACCGCAGCAACAGCCGCGCACGCAAAAACAACAATAAGATGCAAAAAATGGGATAATGCAAGCAACCATTTATTTGCGTTTCTTTTTGGATGTTGGCAGATGTCTGCATGCTTCGTTGTTTTGTTTTTGCAGAGGGCAAACCTTCATGCATGGGTCGTGTGTTGGGATTTCTGCAGGGTGCACAATTTGTTTTTCTTTCCTCTTGTGAATGTTTCTTGTGTTGGTGCAGCCAATAATTCGGTTTGTGTTGTTCCTGCTTCTCTTTGATAAGGTGCTGCAATAAAAAATAATCTTCTGGGCCGCTGGCCGAATCCTGAGTTTCTCAATAATAGAAACCATACAAGATAGAAATAAGTGAGGGATGAATGGAATAAGAGTGGGGGTTCACCATACCCCAAAGTGTAACACCCAAAAAGTGTATGTGTATTTGTGTATATATACATTCGTCAGCCTCAATCGTGGCCGCTTCATTCTATTCGGAAAGGATACATAAACATTTGTTTATTACTTACTTGCGAGGTGGCAGACTTTGGGCTTCTCCAACCACAAGACCCCGCCGCGAGGTGGGGATCAACAGGGGGTGGGTGGGTGGGAAGGCAAAAATAAAAATAAAAAATTATCTTGCCTCTGTCTGCTCCCTGATGCCCTTAAAGTCTTTTTTTTTTTTTTTTTGCCAAAAATTCATACGGTAGAAAATCGTTGTAAGGAAGAGCATTCGTTCTATCAGGATATATATATATTAAGTTGGCCAGCTCTCCCGCGATCATTCTCTTCAAAAGCTCCTAAAAAGGCTCAAACACACCCAAAAGACGCCCAGCAAGAAAAGGGACACACGGCATGACTGACACGACTCAAAGTCATGTTTCTAAGACAAAGCGTGGATGACTCCGTCGACGCCACACCCGCAGCATATGCCAACAACTTCTCCACGACAAAAAAAACAAACTGGCAAAAGGACAAATAAAAACGATTAGAGAGAGCAGAAAAAAACGCCACTGCAGCACCGCATCGCTCACAACGCCGTCGATCGGCCCGAGGCATGTCGTCTCGAATACACCCGGCGTACACCGTTCTTCCGGCATTTTTTTTGAAAGGCGGCCATCCACCAGCCGCGTTCCGTCGGTCACACAAAGAGTGCAGGAGAAAAGCATGTCTGTCGCACCCTTCATCACCCTCAGAAAGCGTATAATTGTCGTTCGCAGGAGTAGTGTTGTTTCTGCTCCACGCGTCTCCATCTCCCTGTGAAAAGAGATACGCCGACTGCTGCCACCAGTTCCTCCCCCGCCTCCTCTCACTTCCTCCACAAGCCCATAATATTCCGCAAGGCTGCTCCTGGCAGTGTTTCCACCATCCCGCACGTGAAACAAATTAAACTTGTTCTCCCTGAGACCCAAAGCGACCAAAGCAAAAGCAATCCAGAAATCCAACGGCTGCAGTGGCCCAACCCCACAAAATTGCACCAAGTACACAATGGCAGGATCACGACAACGACACTGCAGAAAAATAGGGTCCACTGCGGAGATTAGCTTGTGCTGCACACTCTTGCGGTGTCACTGGAGTTCTTGTATCGCCAAAAAAAAAATAATGATAATCCTACAACGTGCGGAGAGGACTTTTCGCAAGCGCATTATTGGTGGAGCCAAACAATTGTACCGTCAGCAGAGGGCAGCGGGTGGCGGGGGAAAGTGAAGATGGTGGAACTTTTGGGGAGGGTCGATGCGCAGTGTCCCCCACAAATACGAGGCGGGTGAAGTGAAACACGCTCGCCTGAACGTCACCGGCCGCCAAGATGCATTGCTCCCTGCCGTAAATATTGATGAGCTCGAGCCTGGAGCAACCACGCGCAGTGCGTAAAAGTGTCTTCCTGCACTGACGCTGCGATTCACATTAGACGGGCAACTTCAGAACAGTCGATCCCCAGCAGTAAAATGCAGCTGGTAGTGGCGCTGTGGATTCTCGATTCCCCCGGCAACGAAGGGCGGAGAAGAAAACTGGTCTCCCCAGCTGCGCGGCATCCATCCATTCACTCTGTGCGTCCGGAGTGCCCCGCAGCTGCCTTGAGAGATGCAGCGGACAGACCTCCCTTATTTTCGCCTCGATCCGTCAACGAAGACTTTCGCGGTGCTGTCGGCACACACCGAAGTCTCCCTCGTGCCCGCCAAACAAAAGACACACCCGTTGAGCATCGTCACGTGCATCGACGGCCACGCAAATAAATATCCACCGCAACGCAAAGCGTTTCTTATTGGACACCAAAAGAAAACTCGAGGCGGCGGCCTGGACAACACAGACATCAAATCATCCGCCAGGCAACGCTGAAATAAATGCGAAAGGGCCAACGCGGGACCAGCAGCACAAACACTCGAGAGCTGCTGCGTGAACTCCACGGTAAATGGATCAGCCTCAACGCATGGGGCACTAATTACGGTGGGTGACAGCGCGAAAGCCAACGGTTCCGCAAGGCCGGGAATTGTGGGGACGGCATTCAAACCCTCCTGGGATTCGTGTGCCAAGACACGCAAATAATCCGCCCCTCGGTGCAAGTCGTCACCATAATCCTCATCGCTCTCCTTGCCGTCATTCGTATTGTCACACTCAGAGCCGTTGAGGGAAGATGCTGCCATGATGATTGTGACATCACACTGAATGAAACAACGCAATGCCTCGAAGGGTGCCGAGTGCAGGCATCCCGTCAGGCGGCGACACGGCGCAATCTTAGCAATGCACGAAGCACAGGCAACAAAACAGCTTTCATCCGCCATCGTAATCGCGTCCTGCGGGTTCGCCCTCTTGTTCCTCGGCGCCTCGACCTTCTCCGCTGCACCAAAAGCCGCTGCCACAGACCACGCTGCTGCTGCAATCACTCCCACAGAGAGACAAGGAAGAGTGTGTGGAAGTGTGCCGAGAACACAGCGACTGCCATCGTCAGAGGAGGCCATCGTGGCACCGTCCGTCACGCGTGAGCACACACCGAGCAAACCAAGCACTCGGCAGTGCAAATACATTCTTGCAGAGCAGTTTGCGAATACTTATGTGTGTGGGCGTCTTTTGGAGAAGCTGAAAAGAGGAGGAGCACAGGGAGGCACATCAGCACAGCAAGAGGCACAGCTGGATGGCAGCGATACATGCGGTACGGCCCAAACCTCAACAATCACACACGGTGGCAGCAAACACCCATCCACAAAAAAGAAAGCAAAAGAAAAACAAAACACGGCGGCAGGGTGTGGCTGTGTGTGTGGCGCTGCGGGTGTCTGCCCGCCCTCGCCGCAAAAAAACAAAACAAGAGGGAAAGAAATGTGTGCTCCGCCCCACAGGCCCTCGTCGCACGCCCACACGTCACGGCTCCCTCAGCGCGTCGTTCGTCGCGGCCCCTCCTCATGCGTGCAGCAGGCGAGGCGCACAGGGCCGCCGTCATGAGCGTGTCGGTGGGTGTGCGAGTGGAGCAGTTGGGCGGGAAACACACGGCACCCCTCACAGGAAGAGCGCGGCAAGAAACAATTAAAAGAGGGAAGAGTAGGAAAAAAAAAAAGCCCATAGTGATTGCCCCAAAGAAACAAGCAAAAAAGAAAAAAAGTAATTAAAAAAAAAAGAAATTATTCTCCACGAAGTAAAATATATTCGTCGCGGTGTGTGCGTGCTGAAGAGGAGAGCGCAAGTGTTCCACACTGAGGCCGCACACTCCTCACGCAGCCGCGAACCCCCACAGCCCCAGCAGAAGAAGCAGCGGCAGCAGTCCGCTCCCAGCAAATGCCAACCCCACCACAGCCGCATGTTCTCTGGCGGCAGCTCCCTCCAGAGCTGCCCACCCCGCCAGCGCCTCCCCTGGGCCGTTCAAAGTGTGGGCCTTGTCCTTGATTGCAGTCATCTCAGTGGAATTTAGTGGGCGGTTGTACAGAAAGACGTTCTTCACCGTCACCTTAGTTTTCTGGCCGGCATCCTCACCGCACGCGCCAATGCAAAAGCGTACAAGCTCAAGTGGCGCCTCACCCGTTAACGGCACTTCTTCCTCCCCCAGCGACCGACCATCAACGTACACAGAGGCCTTTTTGCCTTGCAGCATGAGCGCCACTTGGTATCCCTTCTTCGGCTCCCAACGGCCGCTCTGTTTTGTTGTCTTGCCTTTGAGCCCCGTCACCCACGTCTTATCCGCCGTATACGACAGTCCCATGGTATGATTGGAATTAGTGTCCGCCAGCATCGCAGTCAGTAGAGGAGTGTTCCCACTCGGAGTCTTTTCGATGGTCACCGACACAAGTGTGAAGTTGTGGCTCAAGGATACATGACGCACATTATTAACCCGAGTGTTCACGGACCATGATACCCTGGAGCCAGGCTCCGTCAATTGAAATCCATATCTGACCTTCTTTGCATTAGGCGTCACCGTCGCATTCAGGCAAAGGTACTCGTCGATCCACGTGTCACCATTGGACAATGCGTTGGACAAAACTGCCACCAGACCCGCCGTGGGTATGGTCAGGTTGGAGAAGAAGGCGTCCTTTTTTGCCCAAGTACTGAGGACGGACTTGATTGTACTCAGTTCCTCCGTCAGACGAGAAGGCGAGAAGGCACTGTCTTTATCGTTTTCCCTCTGCTGTAAAAGATGCAAATTACCATCCGAGTACAGCAGGTTGCTGGCGAGCTCCCAATTCACATCATCCTCATGGCAACCGGCCCAACACAAAACAAGCGGATGTTGTCCGTGACCCAAAGATAGAGCGCTCTTTCCCTTTGCTTCTCCAAGGCGTACCCTTGCTGAGTGTACAGCATGACCTTCCTGCCCTCAATGGTCGCGGTAATGAGGGCATCCACATGAAAGCTCAGATCCCAAATGGCTGCCGATTTTGATTTGGTCCACACGCCTGGAAGTGCCCGATGGCTTCCGTCCACTTTGTCCCCATGTCACGCGACCCGTACACCCTCTGGCCATTCTCGCAATCAACAATCATGAGAAGTGATCCCTCCCACTCGGTGACGCGGGGGGTTTCGCATCTCTCAGGTGACGTTCCATTCGAAAGCATCCAGTTTGCACCGCTGTCCGTCGAATAAATGATCATGGAGTAATCGTGGTTATACTTATCAAATGCAAACACGGGAAACACAAGCGTGCCACCCTCCATCAGAACACCTAAGCCACCAGAAGGAAAAAACCTTACAAATTTACTTTCGTAAGAAGCAGCAGAAGTATTCACGCTTAACAGCGATTTGGACGCACTCCATTCAATCCGTTTACTCGGCTCGCCGCCCGTAGAATTCGTGACAGTACCCACAACCAGTTTAAGGTCCAATCTGTCCAATAAAATTTCCCGTATGAATAGGACCAAAGAGAACTTTCCGAAAGAAGTAACACCTTATTGCCCTTCGCAATTGTTGTCGGTTGGCGCAAAGCAACCAAACTTTGTCCTTTTGCCTCCGTTGCAGTAAGCACGGTGTGTGCCCTCCATGTATTTTTATTGATCTCAGCAACAAGAGCGGACCAATCCCACGCAGGTTCAATGTACCCCGCAACCACATCAGAAGAAAAGGGCTTACTTAATGGAGCACCTTGATATTCGGCATTCATGTGACCTTCGGCAAAAGCAGCAATTACTCCACCGGCACTGACGAGAGAGGGTGTAACAAATGAATCCCTCGGCGTACCTGCAGCAGTCACCTCTTTCGGCAGCACCAGCGTCGTCCGCGGCACAAATAGATCGACTCCCTGCAGCTTATGAATATTTATTAAATTACTCTTCCCATTATTCCCTCCAGCGGCCGCAGCTCCACAGTTGCCGCAGCACATCATCACGACGAGGAGCAGCACAGCAGAAGTAAACAAATGCCGGGACATGTTGGGCCTCTTCGGCTCACTCTCTCTTCCTTCCCTCCTCCTTCCGCTGGATCAGGTCACGCGGCGACGGTTGTGTGTGCGGGGTGCCTTCATTGCAGCAACACGTGAGAGCATGTAAATACGTGTGGGTGGGCGGTGTGTGTGCTGTTGGTCCTTTCAGTGACTTCGAATTTCACAGTAGCGATTAGCGCTTGTTAGTAGCTTCCTTCTTGGAGGGGAGCAACAGGCAACAGCGGCAGAAAGGCAACACAACAGCAGTACACACCGCCACCACTCACAGCGAACCACAACATCACCGTCCCCGCAGTCATTACTCTCCAGCACCTCTCAACAGCACACAAAAAACAAACATTTGATTGACCTCCCAATGGGGGGACCGCAGGCCATGGCGCTGCAAACAAGGCAAGCGACAGGGAGCCACGAGCGCAGTGAGAAGCACGAGAGTCGCACTGCAACGACACGGCGGCTTGACACCCCGTTGGGGGCATCGGTGCAGACCAGCACGTCAAGTGCAAGAAGAGTTGCTTCTCCCGCTGAGCAGAGAGGAAAAACAGCCTCAGCGTCCCAATAACGAGAGGTCGTCTGCACCTCCTCGCAGCACCTGCAAGCTCTGCAGGCACAATGACGCAGACGATGCTCTCCTGCACGCTTGGCGGCCGCTATATCCTTAACAACGGCAACCGCATCCTGTGGCACCACACGCTGCAGTGGATGTGCACAGTCTCCGTCTCACTCCCTCCTTTCCCTCTCCCTGAGAACTCATCGGTAACCGCGGCACACCCACCGACATGTCAGAAATCACTTGTGTTTCTTCCTCCCTCGCATTTCGCACAGCAGCACCGCCAAACGCATTTCGCTCCTTCTTTCGCGGATTCTCCTCAGACACGCCTCCCGCCACATTCATCGGCTCACAGGCACACAGTCCGTAAACGTCACGCTGCTGCCCCGCATGACGGTGCCGCACACACACCAACACGGCACCCCGCTACTCGGCGCAAGCAGTTTCTGGACACACAAAACAGTTTGCCCCAGTCAACAACAGCCCCCTCCAAGCAGTGAGGCAGGACTCGTCAGTGACAATCAAACAATCAGCCCTTTGTCTCCTCCTTCCGCCATGCACGAGGTTCTGCCTGCCCCAAGCATCATCCGTGACGCCCGGGCTCTCAATGAGCGAGCGAAACAGCATGCGGCCCTCGACCCAACAAGAAACCCATTGACAATTCTCAGCCAGTCTTCTCCATGGGCCATGCATGGAGAGCACCACGGCAAGAATGCACAGAAGATTGCATGCAAAACGCCAACTCATTCCACGTCAATAAGCAGTGTGGCATCATAAATATTTTTCACGACAAGGTTGGCTGACGCTTCCCCGAGAGGCCTCCCATAAACACCGCACGTGATCACAGTAAAGAAAAAGCAACGACTCCAATCTGGCTGTCACCCGCGGCAAACATCAAAGCAGAACCCAAAAAAATGCCGCAAATCATCACATATTTCACACAGAACATCAAAAGATTATGCAGCAAATGCACAGCACGGAAGAAGAGCCATGCTCACGAACACGCAGCACACAGAAACAGTAAGAGAGTTGGGAAAAGCGGCACCCAAAGCCATTCTTTGTGGATGCTAATGATAATGGCACCAAACAACGCGAAGCACCAGTCGGGCACTACATGTGGGCCACAGACACCACCCACCCACCCATTCACTCTTCCTCCTCCCAATGGCGTGGCCCTCCTTCACTTCCACAAACACGCCTGTCCCTCAGTTATGTGTGCCTCTGACGCAAGCACTCAGGATGCGTTTCGGCAATCAAAAATTCAACACCTCAGAAAAACAGAGGACATGCTCGCAGAGACCACACGGCTCCTCAACGCACCTTCAAGCCCTCCTCACGACTCTGCAATACGATGAAGAGGAGTACAGGCGGCTCTCGTGTCACAGAAGACGGCCAATGGGAGCGGTTTTCACAGCGCAGAAAATGCCAAGATTTGAAAGAGAAGAGGCGGGAGGGCTCGCAGGGGACGTCACCTGCCATGCCTGATGTGCGTCGTCTCATTCGTGCAACGGAGAAGTAATGACACGGTTGTTGCGGTGCCTGCCCGTGCGTGCGCCTCACTCCCGCGCCAATGAACGCCTCAAGGAACATCCTGCAGAGGGCAAGCAGCTGGCCGTGCAGACAATCCCGAGTCTCGTCAACGTTCCAGCAGCCGCTCTTTTGGCGAGGCGTCGCTCTCTTTCGTCCTTTTCTCCCGTGCGCCATCCTCGTATGAAATGAAAATGCTTTCCACAACTGGTGTCATCAAGCACCTCCAAATAAATTCGGAAGGATTCACGGCCTCGAGAAAAAGCATCCAAAGTGGCAGTCAACGTAAACTCAGCAACGCATGTCATCTTCTGCAGCCGCGTGCATTGCAACTCCCCTCAGCCGCCCGGTGCCTCTTCCTTCTTTGTGGACCCAAACCGCATAGTGCACTTTGATTTGCTCGGATCCTCCACAGGCTCGCATAACCGTGTCCACCATGCCCGCGCAGCTCGTGACTGCATCACTTCTCCGTCCACTTCTGCGGCACCGAATAGCGTGAAATAGGGATCCAAAACACCACATCCGCAAGGCAAAAACAAATGCATCGCTCCAACGAGTGCCCACTGTAAGAAATCACACGACAGCACACTATCTCTCGCTCTCCCATCAGCGACTTGCCGTCAACAACCACAACGGCATTGAGAAGCAGTCTCGGGGCAATCCCTGAGCGCCATCCCCCACCTCGGCGAGCGACCGACTCCGGGAACCCGGCACTCCAGTGCCGTTCCGGTGGGGACTCCTGCCACCGCCAACCGTGTTCCCCTGTCGCGTTGACACACGGAGCCCGCTTCAGAGAAACAACAACACGCTCCATTCAAAAAATGACTATGAGAGTGCATGGCAACAGGCGCAGGGCGCACCCTCTCAGTTCCCAGTGTCGACAAAGTAAAAGAGCATCACTGCCGACTTGCTGCAGCACGCACAGTTGTGCTTCTGTTGTCCTCCCTCGCGTTTTTTCAATTACATGGCCCGCGCTGCGGCAACGCGTGCCCCCAGACCTCTTGGTTTTTAAAATGTGCCCCAGCACAAAGCAGCTGTTCCGGACGCTGGTCGATGCCGCCAGCCCCGCGCAAACAACAAACATCCCATGAGGGAAGCATCGCTGGCTACTGGGCCCCCCGGCAATACGGGGGATTGGCCCTGCGCCACGCTCGGGCGGCCGGCGGGGAGCCGAAAGTCCGAACAGATATTCGGGCAAAGTAGAGGGGTTTGCGGCCGATAATGGCCCCGCGTTTCTATAGAGACCCCGGCGCCCTTCGCCGTGTTTTAGGGTCTTTTGCGCGGCGTGCTGTTGATGCCGTTTGTGGGTTTTGTTTCTAGAGGTTTTGTTTCTGTTGTCCCTTCTGGCTTGGATTTGAAAGGAAACACTGGCTGGGATTTGAAAGGAAACACTGGGGGGGTGGCGGGGGGGCTGCGAAGGCAAAGGGGAAAAGGGGCGAGGGAGGGGACCGGGGTGACAAGATGGATAACGCTTTGTGTGGGGTTTTCGTGTGCCATACCCGATTCCCTTTACGCTTTGGCGCTTTTTTAAAAGTCTTTTTTATTGGCAAGGAGATAATGGCGCTTTGTTTTGAATGGGCGCTTACCGGAAGCCGAAAGGGTGGCTTTGTGCAAGCAAGGTTTCCGTTGGACCTTATGATGCACGGTGTGCCTTGAGTATGGAGTTTTTTGGGTGCATTCACACAGAATTTCCTTTTGAATTAATTGGCACAATTGCAGCGAGGGAATTTTTCTGTTTGCACGAATGGCGTGCTTTTGTGGAATTTTTTCTGTTTCGATTTTTTGAACTCGCTCGATTTTTTCTGTAGATACTCGAAAAGAAAAAGGAGAAAGGTCAGGTTAATTTCTCGGTACTGAGTACTCTGTTTGTGGGTTTGGAAAGCTGTGCGGCAATGGCTTCAAACGGCTACACCTTGTGCGTTTTTGTTTGCTGCGGAAGGAGATACGCACTGGTTTTTTATGAATCATATCGGGTTGCCATGTGGTTCATGATGACTTTATCTTCCCACTTTTTTGATGGGGTTTGTTTATTGTTTTTGGCTCATTCAAAGAGATATAACAACCTACAGCCAATGGTGGTGGATGGGCTTAAGACCCCTTTTTATGCTTTACGAAACGGTGCTTGACATACACTTCTAAGCAACATATAGCGCGAAGCCCTTATTTAAATATCTGTTGTTTTACATTATTTCAGACTGATTTGTGGAGATATATCGTGTCAAAATCAGGGTCATAGGGGTTTTTTGGGGCGCTTTGAAGTTTGCCATTTTTTGCTCAAAGCAACATATTTATCAATAATACTTACTTTATATCGCATTAATAAAAAGTTTTGTATATTTTTTGAAAGTGTTACTTCCCCTCAAGCAAATAGCCTTAAGAATCAGATACATTTTACACATCATTTGGTCAAAAAAAGGGAAAATTCACAGTGTGGGTGCCGGGGCCCTTTATTTTTGTTATTTAGTTTTATAGTTTGTTGCTTCCAGTGAGATGAAAAAAAAAAAAAAAAAAAAAAAAAAAAAGAAAGAATTCCGCATATGTTGGCTTGTTTAATGGAAAATGGAGAGATGTGTTTCATGAATTCGGGGAACAACATACCTGTTAAAGCAATCTGAAATTCTAGCGAGGTGCTTTATGATATTTTTGAGGGGAGATTTTTGTTTCTTATGGGGGGCAGTAATTAAGAGTTCTAAGTAGGTTACGGTTAAAATAATAAGCGCTTTATGAAATATCATTTTTTAAAGAACTAATATTTTTCTGTTAACTTTTTTAGGAGCCATAAACAGAGAGTAACTATATTACCAACTAATTTTACAAGAAACCTTTTGCACCTACTAGTTTTTTAAATAAATAATACCAAATTCTAACTACCGATATCATATTAAGAAGTCATCCCATTTATACACGTTAAGAGAAAATGCAGTTTTGGCACCACTATTACGGTGATTTAAAAAACTGCCATATTTTAAATGGAAGCGATGTTGTTTATAAAACAAACACAATAAGTAACAAGAATAATTCTAATAACCGAGCATCTACCACTCTACAAAACAAAACAACACCAACAATAAGGAAAAAAAATTGAGTAGTGGGCTCTTATAGTTTTGGAGCCAAAGCAATGATGTTCATGAAAGAAGCAACTCCAGGAAGGACAAAGGATGGGATGGATGATCCCTAAACCACTTTTCTTAGAGTATGAGAAAAAACAAAAAGAATACATCAGAAAAGTAAGTTCCTTCTACGAAAAAAAATCAACATAAAACTCTAAGCAAGTCAAGGAGTTGATCGACACCAATTTTTTATAGGGGAATAAAAGGAATTGACCCGGCGGGAGGAAACAATTGAATGCAAATTCCCTGTACAAGAAATGGGGAAAAAGCATGTAATTAAAAAAGGTTTGATTTGTGTTACCAGAATACGAAAAAAGTAAAGGAAAACGCGGTAGAAATGCCCGCCACATAACATAAAAAAATGGAGGATAGCCAATACACCGTCAAAAAAGAGATGCGGAGCACGCGTTACGAGAACATTTTGATAGGAAGATGAAGTCAAAAAGGGCCAAAGGAAATAGAAAAGTAAATAAATAGAGGAATATCTGTGTTTGCTGTTGTTCATTTATTTTTGGTTGAGTTTTTTTTTTTTTTTTTTTTTTTTATCAATAACACAATTTTTTTATTATTTTCGTTTTGGAAAACGGGTGAGGGAGGACGGCGCTTTTGAAAAGGAAGCACGGAAATGAAATTTTCAGGAGGAAATGGAAAGAAAAATTCACATGGTGAAATTTAACTGTGAGGAGCGCTACCAACATTTATGCTTTCCTTTTTTACATGACTTTTTTTTATAGAGATGTGTTTTTACTTTTTGCTGTGAATTGTTCTCCCCCTTGTTTTATTGAGTTGTTGTTTGTGTTTCGGATGGGGACTGAAGTAATAACAGCAAATATAAAACAAGCACCCGAACACAGTTCTCAGCTTTATGGTCTGATTGTTACAGACAACGATTTGGGCGTTTTGAGGCACAGAGTTATTTGTCTATTCTTTTCGTTGTATTGCAACACGAAGTAAAGTTTTTATGGTTGGTGGCCTCACAGAGGGATGAGGGTGTTGTTTTTTTATTATGTTTTTGTGTTGAGTTTGAGGGTTTCTGGGAGAGAAATTTATTTGTTATCTTCTGTGTGTTGCACGCAAAGGTATGGAATGTTTCTTTGATGGCACCGGGTTTCATCTTCAGAAGCTGTCTTTGTGTGGTTTTTGTTGCTTTATTGTGTTTTGCCGCTTTTTTTGGCGGGTTCTTCGATCGTATTTTTGCTTTTTTTTCTCGCATATATTTCCCGCTTTTTTTTTTTTTTTTTTTTTTTTGTTGCTTTGTTTTGAGGGTGCTAGCTAGGAGAGAGACGATTTGTTGATATTAGCTGGAAAGGGAAGTAAAAAAGAGGGAATATAAGGCGCGGGTGAGAATCGAAAAAAGAGACACAAATAAGGGAAGATAAAGGATAGAGGAGATACTTTTTTCAAGCGGCTAGGAGAAAAGCGAGGCGCCAAAGAGAAGGAAGGGGAGAAGGAATTGTTCATCGACTTCATCTTTTTCATAAATACTATTTATTTACTGCCGTTACTTGCCGTTGGTATCGGTACCGGAGTTTCGTTCTCAATTCACGCGAAGGAAAATATATATATATATATATATTGTGTGTGTGTGTGTGGTGTACATCTCTATTTGCACTTGGCTACGAGACAAGCTAGGTGAGCAGCAGAGGAAGAGGAGGAAAAAAGAGGGTCACCAGCACTCCGTGAAGTGGCCGAAGAGGGGAAGAACGAGTCCTAAAGAAGAGTAAAAAAAGGACGGAAGGAAAGTATAATCGAAAATAAATTGATAGAGGGAATAAAAGAGGGGTGAAGGAAAGCAGCAGCAGGAAGGAAAAGGGGAAAATATACGTAAGATCATCAAGAAGGGGAGGACAGCTAGGTTTTTTTCTCTTTCCTTTCCTTTTTTTTTTTCTTTTTGAGTTCTTCGCGTATTATTATTATTATTAGTATTTTACTTGTCCGGCTCCGATAAAACCTTTTTTGGACAGCATTGTTCCGGCTGACACCAAAACAAATCAAAGGGGATTGTCAGCGTTTTATATTTTGTTTTATTGTGGTTTTACTTCGTGTGCTTCTTTGTAAACCACCCCTCGCTTAACCACTGAGTCAACTACCCGTGGCGGAGGTGAAGGGGGAAAAAGTGGAGGGACGACGGGCTCAAGACAGGAGTTCAATCATGGTACTTCTCAATACCCTCAAGAGGGATACGCCACAGCTACAGAATGGACAAACTGTAGCCTACGAATATCTTATTGACGATGAGCACTGGCAGTGGACACTTGGCACGGTGGTTTCGCTGAAGGAGTACACTGCCGTCGTGCAGCAGTGGAGCATCAATCAAGGCGACGACGCGGCACTGAAGAATATCGTTTCGAATGAGATTGAAAAGGAGATGAAAAGGATGAGGGTGTTCCAGGAGCGACTTTCGACCTCAAGAGATAAACTCGCTGCTATTCGCAGTGAAAACGAGGATAGCGTTTCCGCCGCAAGGTCTGTGTTTGAGGTGGCGAAGGAGCAGGTGAAGGCGGTTGATGAGGTGCACATGCGTGAAGTGACGTCTCAGGCTCGACCCTCCCCAGTAGCCGTAGAGGTTTTAAAGGCAGTGCTCGCGGTGGCCAAGAATGACCCCGCCATCAACGACTGCTTCTCATGGTACGACATCCAAATGGAATACAGAAAGCCAGGTGCTGTCATGGATTTCATTTATGTGGATGTCCCTGGACGGTACTATCCAACTCCTGACACCATTCTTTCTTCATTGCACGAGCCGCGTTTTTCTTTGGCAGCCGCTGCGCGAGATTCTGAAGCTATCAGGAGCCTTCACCAGTGGGTGATAAGCGCCCTGGCGTATCAAGAGGCACACAGCAGACTAACATCAGACATGCGCATACAAGCGCAAAATGATGCCATTGGCGCCGCCATTTCCGGGATGAAGGCGTGCCGTATGAAGGTCATGAAGCTGAAGGAGGAGTTGTCGCGCAGAAATTCCTCAGCCGCTAGGGGTCAAGTGACATCGTTTATTAAAACATCTGTGCATTCCACGATTCCTCTCTCGGCTGTTATTTCTGTGGTGCCTATTGATCCATCAGTAACGGATTGTGCGCTAACCGATGACGAGGTTGATGTTTTGTATGAGGATGCATCGTGGCTGCGCTTTCAACTTAAGGACCAGCTCTCTCGGACAATGAACGAGTATATTGGAGCCATGGCGGAGCTTCACTGCCTTTCGATGTACACCACTGAGCTCGAAGAAAAACGACTGTACCTGCAAGAACACTACACTCGCAATGTTATTCGTAGCCATGATAGAACAACCTTGAAGTTTCATGATCGTGACACCTCCGGAAAGAACAAGGAACTGCAAGACATTATTGATGACTTGAAGAAGCATGACGAGCGGTGGCTCTTTGCGGATGGTCTGAAGGTAACCACAAAACATGCCAAGAAATACCCCGGAAAAGACTGGGGGACACTGTTTAAGAATAAGCCGGAGGAAGTGCTGGCGAGGTTTAGGTTTGAACAAGCTCTTGCATGCCACGTTCCAGACGACTGTATTCAGAATGTCGAATTCCATCTCGAGCCCGATGCTCTTGTTACCTCGTTCAACGTCCGGCACTCTACGGAGCTGACCACAGGGGAGATTGATAGGCGTCTTGAACAATTCCCACCGCGTGAGATGAACCGCCTGTACCATGATCCCAATGGCGCCAAGGTGTCTCTTGACCGCGCAATTGTGGAAGTCTGCCGCGCACTTGACATTCCGGAGACGAAGTTTCAAGGACTGTACTTTGACGAGTTCGTCGAGGAGCTGGGAGGAAAGGGCCATCTTGTTGACAAGGATGCATATGAAAGCGAGATTGGCGATTTGCTTATGCTGCTGGACAAGATTCACAATGAGAACCGCTCGTTGCAGTGCACCCTGGAAAAATCAGCTGAGGAGTTCCGTCGGCAGACGGCATCAACGCTACGGGAGCAGGAAGCGTTACGGCAGCGAAACAATGAGCTTCATGCCGAAATTGGTCGAATGCGCGATTTGGTAGAGAAGTTGAAAGACCTTGCTGACAAACAGGCAAGTGAACTGGAGTTGTTTAAGTTGCAAAAGAACCAGGCAATTCAGATGCGCACCCAACGTAATCTGTCGACATTTAAGGGAGATAACACCGCGGAACCGCTTTACTGCGTGACTCTGGATGAGCTTCATGAACAGATGAAGCAGTGCGAGCTGCTCGAGAATGAGGCTGCACAGCTGCAGAAACAGCTGGAGGATCTTAATCAAACTCACGATAATCTCCTTGTCCATTTGAATACAATAACACAAGGGAAAAAGGGCGTGGAGACCGAGAATGAGCAGCTTAAAGATGAACTACAAATAGCACAGAAGGCAGCGAGCGACGC
Source organism: Trypanosoma cruzi (assembly GCF_000209065.1). NCBI lineage: Eukaryota > Euglenozoa > Kinetoplastea > Trypanosomatida > Trypanosomatidae > Trypanosoma > Trypanosoma cruzi. The sequence continues at coordinate 48,667 of NW_001849343.1, forward strand.
CGCACAGGAACGCTCGGAACTCCTTCATGAGTTAGCACGAAAGAGGGCAGAATGCGAAGAGTTAGCGAAAAATTTACGTCGGATAAGTGACCTATTAGACGCTCTCAAAACCTCTGAGAAGGAGGCGCTAGAAGGCATCGAAGCGCGTGATGAAGAGATCCATGACCTTCAAAAGCAACTTGAGGATGCACTGAATAATCAAAATGTTGGTGCTCGTGCGCTTGAGTTGAAAGAACGACAAAACGAAGAACTTATGGAAATAAATCAAAGAAAGCAAAAAGAACTAAACGCTCATCGACAAAAACGCCGCACCGCTCATGAAGCAAGGTCACTGGAGCCCACGCTTCAGCTTTATACGGTAAAAGACGCGGGTCCCGAGAATGCCCTGGACCCAGAAGAAATTATGAGGGAACCCCTACTTTCTATCACAATGGACGAATATACAAATCAGATACAACGGAGCAACCAGCTCCAACAAGAAAACGATACTCTTCGCCAGCAGCTACAACAACTCAGTGACGATATGGAAACAATTAACAGCCAGCTAAGAGAAGCAGCAGCAGATAATCAGAACCTCAGCGATCAACTTCGTGCCAAATACGAAGAAATTGTAAAAGCAAACAACACAATCCAAAGTCTCTACCGGCAACATGAAACACAAGAAAACGAGCTTCAAAACAAAAGCATAGAGAACGCAAAACAAGCTGAGGAGCTTGAAAAGCTTACCATCGAAAACGAAAAGCTTGCCGATGAGCTCGAAAAGCTAGCCACCGATAACGAGAAGCTGGCGGATGAGCTTGAGCAGAAGGCAGCGGAGAATGAGAGGCTGGCGGATGAGCTTGAGCAGAAGGCAGCGGAGAATGAGAGGCTGGCGGATGAGCTTGAGCAGAAGGCAGCGGAGAATGAGAGGCTGGCGGATGAGCTTGAGCAGAAGGCAGCGGAGAATGAGAGGCTGGCGGATGAGCTTGAGCAGAAGGCAGCGGAGAATGAGAGGCTGGCGGATGAGCTTGAGCAGAAGACAGCGGAGAATGAGAGGCTGGCGGATGAGCTTGAGCAGAAGGCAGCGGAGAATGAGAGGCTGGCGGATGAGCTTGAGCAGAAGGCAGCGGAGAATGAGAGGCTGGCGGATGAGCTTGAGCAGAAGACAGCGGAGAATGAGAGGCTGGCGGATGAGCTTGAGCAGAAGGCAGCGGAGAATGAGAGGCTGGCGGAGGAGCTTGAGCAGAAGGCAGCGGAGAATGAGAAGCTGGCGGATGAGCTTGAGCAGAAGGCAGCTGAGAATGAGAGGCTGGCGGATGAGCTTGAGCAGAAGGCAGCGGAGAATGAGAGGCTGGCGGATGAGCTTGAGCAGAAGGCAGCGGAGAATGAGAAGCTGGCGGATGAGCTTGAGCAGAAGGCAGCTGAGAATGAGAGGCTGGCGGATGAGCTTGAGCAGAAGGCAGTGGAGAATGAGAAGCTGGCGGATGAGCTTGAGCAGAAGGCAGCGGAGAATGAGAGGCTGGCGGATGAGCTTGAGCAGAAGGCAGCGGAGAATGAGAGGCTGGCGGATGAGCTTGAGCAGAAGGCAGCTGAGAATGAGAAGCTGGCGGATGAGCTTGAGCAGAAGGCAGCGGAGAATGAGAAGCTGGCGGATGAGCTTGAGCAGAAGGCAGCTGAGAATGAGAGGCTGGCGGATGAGCTTGAGCAGAAGGCAGCGGAGAATGAGAGGCTGGCGGATGAGCTTGAGCAGAAGGCAGCGGAGAATGAGAAGCTGGCGGATGAGCTTGAGCAGAAGGCAGCGGAGAATGAGAGGCTGGCGGATGAGCTTGAGCAGAAGGCAGCTGAGAATGAGAGGCTGGCGGATGAGCTTGAGCAGAAGGCAGCTGAGAATGAGAGGCTGGCGGAGGAGCTTGAGCAGAAGGCAGCTGAGAATGAGAGGCTGGCGGATGAGCTTGAGCAGAAGGCAGCGGAGAATGAGAGGCTGGCGGATGAGCTTGAGCAGAAGACAGCGGAGAATGAGAGGCTGGCGGAGGAGCTTGAGCAGAAGGCAGCTGAGAATGAGAGGCTGGTAGATGATAAAAAGCGTTTGGAGGAGGAGTTGGAGCGGAATGTGTTGGAAAGGGAAAGAATTGAATCGGAGTGTAGGTCGAGGGAGTTGGTTGTTGGTGGGCTGGAATCTAAATCTCGTGAGTTGGAAGAGGCACTTGTAGCTTTATCTGCCGAAAAGTATAATGCTGTTGAAACAATTGAGAAGGAATTAACCGATATTTTGGTACAACTAAAGGGAGTTGAGGGGGTGAATGGTGCTCTGAGGCGTCTTTTGTCGGATAAGGAGAAGGAGTTGGTGTTTTTGAGGGCGCACTGTGAGTTGTGGACGGACCCAACGGAGGTAAAGGAGAAGGTGGTTACGCGACACGTAAAGGTTTTCGACGGTGATGAATGGGAGAAATTACTGTGTGAGAGACCTGAGGCACTCATGGCCGCCTTTGTCATTGATGCCGGTAATGCATGTCATGTGCCTGGGGATCAGGTTTCTGCAGTCTCGTTTTTTACTGAACGCCAATGAGTGTAACCAAACCGAAGGGGATGTGAGATGCAAAATGTAGTTTTATGGGTCCTCACTTTGTGGCAAATGCGTCATAGAGGGGAAACAAGGGAAGCAATGGGTATGTTGTAATAGTTGCTTGCGAAGTTTGTAACCGTTTTTTAAAATTTATTTTGAGGAGGGTGTGAGTGTTGGTTTGCCATTGGTTGAACTTTTTTTTCGTAAGCAGCTGCTGTATATAGTTGTAGTTATAGCAGAGTGTACTTTTACAGATTTTTGTTCCGTTTTTGTTTCTTATTATTATGTTTTACCAGTCTCACACCGTGGATGTTTTTTTCTCTTACGGCTCGTTTCAGTTTTATTCTCTTCTGGGAGTTCTGAAAGGCGCGGTGTGATTCATACGACGTTGGGGACAGCCTGAAATAAAATTGGAGTTTGTTTTTAACGGAGTTGTCCGCGAATGCTGCTTTGACGTTCCTACTTCTTCTCGGGTGTTTGGTTTTGCTAAGCGAATAATTTTTTTGAACCTTCTTTGTATTTCTTGTTTCTTAAGGCTATTGGGTATGTTTGTCGGTCGTTGGGTTTATAATAAGGGGCAAACTGTTGGTTGCCTTAGTCATTTAGCGCCGCGACAGAAGCGTGACGACAACGAGGCTGACGCTGTAGCAAATACTTTGTATGGCTGCGTACTCTTCCTCAAGGACGATGTCGTAAACTGTTTTGGTGGTGGAGGTGGTGAAATTGTTTCTGTGGCTACTGAGGGAGATCTTATGAATACCGTTTTGCAGTGGGCGCGTGGAGGGCGGGGTCTCTGTGGCGAAGTTCCAGAAGTTCCTGCACCTAGGGCCTCTTTGCCCTTTTATTCTACGTCCTCTGGTCCGTGGTTCGTAATAGAACGGTGCGTGGGGGATCCGTGTAGCTTTGGTGTCATTGCGGGATTTGTTTGTCGCCGCGTCCACAACGGAGATGATGTTGATGGTGTTGGCGGTTGTAACCCAGATCAGGAGAGTTGTGGGAATGGTTTTTTATGGGAGTGGGGGGAGCTGATCAACTGCACCACCATCTCACAGCTTTCGCTCTATTTGGACTCACTGCCACTCAAGAGCGTGAAGGAGACATAGGCCTTTTGCTTAGCTTATCACTCTCCATTACTCTCATTCATTTGTTGTCCTCGGGAAGATGATAAATTGTCTTTCCTATAATTTGATGGCTCTCCTCACTCCCGCAAATATTGCTTTTATTTTTATTCCTCACCCGGTTATCAGTGTTTTTTTTTCCCCTTTTGTTAACCGTGAGAGGGGGAGTGAATTTTGTTCACCGCCATTTTTCCAAGTGCGCCAAAAACTGGTAGGGTTGGAGGGGATGCCCAGCAAGCGTCTTGTGCGGCATGGTGCTCGGGGCTCGCAACAGGTGCACATGAACAAGGTGAAGTTTGATCCCTATCGCTTCAAGGTAAATGACCAGAAGCTCCCACCGGTTGTTTTAGCGTTCATGACTAGTTTATGCTGTCGACGCTGCTGCGACATTTTGCAGTGGAAAGTGGATTATGGCAAGTACATTCCTCTGGAACGTCAGCGGAAGTGCAACTGCTGTCAAGAAAGGACTGTGACCATCGCTTATCATCATATCTGCCAGCGGTGCGCGACGGAAAGGGCACGTTGTGCAAAGTGCCAGAAACCCCCGACACTGGGGAATTCAATGACGGGCACAGAAAATAGAGGTGATGACACGAACGCCGAAGGCAACGCTAATGCAGATATCAGGGAGCAGGAGGAAGAAGAGGAAGAGGATGAGGCTGCAGAAGCCATGTCGGCAGGAATGCCAAAAGGCGAGTTGTCAGGTAAATACGTCTTTGTGGACCAAGAGGACTCGGATGAGGAGTTCTGGCCACTGCGAGGATTAGACATCCGACAGCTGAAGCAGCGGAAGAAGGAATTAGCAAGGTTGCAAGAAAAGGATCGTGTTTGTCGCTTGCGTGAACGTGAGCGACGAACAGTATTGCGAGGAGCTTTAAGGGACCCTGGGGCTGACGAGGGAGCGGATGACAGCGACGAGGAAATCTGAGAGAATGAGCGTGCTGAGAACCCAAATGCCGAGGAAGGGGAAATAATGAGTAAATACTTCCAAACATTAAAATAAACTGGTCGATTAAAATTCATTTTGTTTTGCATGCGTGGGGGATTGAGAGTGAGAGTGCAATTTATACGTATTTCTCCTTCTCTGTGTGTACCTCCATTACAGCTTTCTGTCGTTCTGCCGATGCTTCACGTGTGCGATGGTTATTTTTACTTTTTTTTTGCTTGGCGTGTTTTCTGATTTTATTATATATATATATATATATATATATATTTCTGCACGAAAGACGCGGGGAGGGAAGCGACATTCAATATATATATATTTTTTCTTCCTGGATTGCTTGGGATCCATGAACGTGGGCGCCCCAACGGCGGGTGGCCCATCGCTCTCTTTTCAGCTTCTGCTGTACGGTTCTGCTGGTTGGAGCGGCATCTGGTTCGTCGTGACGCTGGGGCTCCTCATCTA
>NW_001849343.1:53831-63220 GCF_000209065.1 Trypanosoma cruzi
GGGGGTTCCTGAAAAAGGAACGATCTAAATTGAGGGCGAGCGATTCGTATGTGCATTCCAACGCTGCCGAGCGGAGGAAGGCGTTGATGACATCTGTTCTCTCCGTCTTCTCCGAGCGTGCCCACCGGCACTACTTCACCGCACTGTGGCTGCCTTGTCTACACCACGCTGCGGCTGCTGCTCTCCATCTGCACATACTGCATCGCATAGGCGACGTCATTTTGCCGCACCTTACCAACCCGCTTGTTGTCGCCGACCACTTGAGCGGCTGCTTTTCTAGTGGTGGCCTTGTTGCTGTGCTGGCGTTGCACGGCATCTTCCTCCTCATGCTTGACCACGGCCTGGAATATCCCCAGTACTACCAGCAGCTCTACACGCTTGTCACCCCGGACGCATTTGCATCACGTCACCGGTACGATCTTTTCCGTCTGCTGGATCTCTCTACGAGTTCCTTGCGTGTCCCCTCATACATTGCAGCGGCGTTTGTGAAGAAAGTAGCGCGTGTGGCCCTGCTTTCACCAGCACCGGTACTTTATTTTGCTCTTCCATTCATCCGCAAGGTGCTGCAACGACATCCCAATTGCCTCGCTTTGATTCATCGCTCCTCGAAGGAGGCGGTGGAAGCAGCCGATGGCGCGGCAGAGACTGGGGAAGCGGAACAGCCAAAGAAATTGGGGAAGATTGCGAAAGAGGAGGCACAACGTTTGACAGCGTCACTTTTCGATGGTAATGATCCTTTCTTGGAGGAGGCGAGTCTTGAAGCGTGCCACGCATTGCACAGCACATTGTGGGAGCTCACGGCGCTGGAGAGGCACTTTATTCCGACGGTGCCGTTGATGGTGTCGGCATTCGGCAGTACTGCAGAGGATCAGGCGCCGCTGCGGTACGAGAAGACGTACGCGCGTCTCTTCACGGCAGAGGTGACACGGCCCATTTCGAAATCGCAGCTTCCGACTGTTGCCTACCGTGAGCCGCAGGAGGAAGATGGCGCCAGCGCCGTCCTACTCGTGTGAGTGGATTCGACGCGTAAGCACATTCCAGCGGAAAAATCTTTCACACACACGCGCATACTATATATATATCTGAAGATATTGTCGTGTAAAATTTATAATGAATTCAGGAATGAAAGAGGATACATGCCGTAAGGAAAGAAGTAGGAAAGAAAACAGTAGTAAATGGGCCCTAACAAATAATTTGAGAAAGGTAAAATGCACAATGTTTGAAGAAAAGTAGGTGCGAATATTTCTTGTGCCCCCTTTGCTCCTGGCTATTGACGATACCCACACAAACGGAAATTAGGAATTAAAGGGAAAATTAGGCGGTGGGAGGTGGGAGGAATTAAAAGAAGGGAAATAAATTAAAGAAACCGAAGGGAATGTGGAGGTGGCGGTTTTGTGGCGGCCTAGAGGTTGTTGGCTTACCGGTGACTTTCGGCCTCTCGAGACGTTGCTGCCATTCAAATTGCCCTCAGCCACCCTCATGGGTCTTGCAGCTGCGCAGTGATGCCAAAGAGTCCAAGACGGCCAGTTCATACGACGTGAAAATATACGACGAACTCGCGTGGCGAAAGATGCGGTTCATTTTTGACAAGGAACTCTGGGACCCGGCGCGGATGAGTAGCATTTTGCGCCGGCGGCTGTGCCTTGGCAATGAAGAGGCTGAATACACCATCATTGGTGAGGCCTTTGCATTTCCAGATCGTGAGGATGCTCCCGTCGTGAATGAGCCGCAGCACGCATGCCGGTTGCTTTGGGACCACAACAGTCCTTCAGAGAAACTGCTTGTGCAGCTGTCAGAGCACTTTCCGCCACTGCTGTGGCACGCGGTTCGACCTTCCCTGGATTCATTAAAACGCATTTTCAGCGAATTTCTGGAAGTAGATGCTCAGCACATGAAGAAGCATCTCCCCTACTACGAGTCCGTACAAAACTCAATTGAGACGGCTACGAAGGAGAGACTTAGCGGAACACTCAGCCCTGTCAGCATCAAGGATCGTTTTGTCGAGGACATGCGACGACGCGACCCGAAGACCCTCGAGTTGGATTACCCCCACGAGCATAACATATTCCTTGGAACTTCTCCTCATTTTCGGCTTTTGGAAGACAAGATGATGAAGTCCAATCCCTTTGTCTTTGGTTGGCCGCTCCTGTTGAGCGACGGAAACGAACATCTGGAGGGAACCCCGCTGCGCATGGCTGCTTTTCGCACCATTTACTCCAAGTCTTTGCTCATGTTTCATACACGACTTGATTTGCAGGTGGATCACCGCCTGGCACGTCTTGAGGAGGGTGATGAAGAGGAAATTTTATTAGAGGTTCCTATTTTTTGCACTGTTAATTACCCACAGAATACCCGTCTTTGTGGCGGCAAGCCGCTTGTGCAGCGCTTCAACGACGTCATGGGCACTTCATACCCGTTTGACACGCCTGTTGACGTTCTTGCCGCGCTGGCGAAGGAGACCACCACAAAGGGAGTACGGGAACTTCTGGAGGAGCTTAAGTTCTTGACGGTGGCGTCCGCTCGAGCCCCTGAAGTGGAACGTGTGATTCGCATCTCTGAAGATCAGCTGAGCTCAAATCGCATTCTTGGCCAGTTGGCGTACACCATCATTTATCTTGCGCTGCTGAGCTATGAGCGCTTCGTCGAGGATGTTTTCGAGGTATACAAGGGACACAAGAGTGACTTGGTGCGGGTAGCGTGCGCCAAGGGTGCGGGCATTGTGGAGCGCCCAGACCTTATCGAGCAGCTTGTTGCCGCGGAACCAGAGGGAAGCCGATGCAGAAAAATGCTGCAAGCATCCATGCATGGACCGCCGACGACAGCGCACGCATAAAAAATGATTTTTTTTTTCTCGCTGAGATACAAAAAACAACAACAACAAAAAGACGGCTGATCAGGGCTATATTTCGCGTTTTTTGCAGTTTTTTTTTTTGCCGAATTAAAAGTTTTTTCCTCCGTTTATTTTGGAATTTCGGGAAGTGTGGACGGAATGGCACCTCACGAGATGCCGACAGACACGTGTGTGCAGACACACAAAAACACATACGCATATAAATGTATATAAGTATAAGTATACACTGCCCCATTCCTCCCCTCTGTTTTCTTTTTTTTCTTTCTTTGTCTGTGCTGTGTGCTGCTCTGCTGTTTTATGGGTGTCGGTGCCGTGTCGCCGGGGAGGGGAGCCGTCGATGGCGAGGTATGACCTCGGGGAATGGGTCCAGTCACGCGTGCTGCGGAGCGTCGCGTCACCGTTCCACGGTGTCATGCGGGAGGAGAGCACCAGACACGAATGCAACCTTGAGCGGGGCCGGGCGGCTGCTTCTCCTGATATGGATGCTGCAGGCTGTGCGACAATGCAGGAGTCGGCGCGGCACTACATTTTTTTCCCGCGGCAAAACACAATGGACGTTTCCAGGGAACTTGACACACCAGCTGCATTTTCGACGGTAACGCTCATCGGCGGCACCGGTTTCTTTGCGCGGTTTGTTGCGGATCAGTGTCTTCGGCGTGGCATTAGCGTGACGGTTCTTGCGCGGGATCTTGAGAAGGCAAAGGACACTCTCCTTGCGCGTCTGCAGCGCAATGTAACAAAGGGTACGGAGATTGTGGAAGAACACAACATGGAACTGATGGAAGGCGGCTGCTTTTTGCGTTACACGTCCAGCACGAAGAGGGGAAACATTGCTGTACCGTTGCAGTTGGAAATACTGAAAGGCGATGTAACGTCCCCACAGGCAGTGCAGCATGCGGTGCGGCAGGCATCCATTGTTGTGTACATGGCATCCGCAAAGTGCAGCAGCTGGTGGAGGCCGTGGGCAAAGAGCAATATTCCTGGCTGTGGCAAGGTGGATGTTGAAGGGCTGCGCCACACGATCGATGCATGTAGTCTCGTGGACGCCCACCTCGTTGCATTTGTACCGCTCTTCAACAGATCCTCGTGGGCTTCGGCGCTGCAATGGTACCGCACGCTGTTTTTGTACCGCGTCGGCTATCTCAAGGCCACGCGACGGCAGGAACATCTTCTAATTGACGACGACGGCTCTCCTTCCGCGCTGTGTCTTCAGCATGGCGGACCAATGCGCTTCACGTTGTTTCGAGTAACCGACATTGTACACCCAAGTTTTAACGAGCGCGTGGCAATCGCAAAGAACAACAACATCGCTGACCCACTTCATTTCATTCCTCTTCGCCGTGGGGATGTGGACGCGAACCTGCTGGCAAACATCCTCCTGCGTGCCGTGGCGTTATGCCGCTCCTCAATCGGAAGTCGGATAGATGTAACGGGGTGCATGCGGAATGGCGTTGGATTGGCACATGTGGACTCGTTATTGCACGGACTGCGCAATGAGTAAAAAAGAGAGGGTGACGCGCACTGATTGTGGCTGCGATATCGAGTGAAAAATTCCAAACAGCATCAGATTTATTGTTAAATGAATGCATATATACATAAGTTTTGCTTTACTTCCCTGCGGAGACCATTTTTGCCCACTCACTCATCTTAATTTGCTGTTGTTGGTTTGCTTTCTTTGCAATATGACCCGCACTTATTCTGACATTTCTCCTGCCGCCAATTTTTTTTTTTTTTTTGTCTGTGTGTCTGAGTGGCCCGTCTTATTTCTTTACACACCAAGACGGTAGAGGAGCTTCATGTCAGTACTGCCACGAGTAAATTTGGAAACGTCGATAGCTGTGGAGCATGACAGCACCTTGCTTTCATCCACCGACAGCGAGGATAGCTGTGGTGAGGGTTGTGGTGATGCGGTTATCATTCCACTGAATGTGATGTACGCAATGACGGGCGCCATTGAGAAGCAGGAAAGGGACATGTCGCGTGAGCAAAGAGTGCAAAAGATTACACAAGAGAGGGAGATGTTAAGCCGTCGGCAGCTTTTACGCGAGCGAGTTGAATTGTTGCGGCATAGATTGGCCAGCACAAGAGAACCCTTTGAGGAGGGACAGGAGGAGGAACGTCGGGCAAATGCCGTCGACATCTCCATGGAGCCATCAATTTCGGGTTCAGAAATCCACGCTGCCCATGCGATTAGGCAGACTGCGTATCTGCCGTGGTCAACACGGCTCTGGCACTCCCTCTACAACAAAGTCCGTTACTTCGTCGTTGCGGCATCATTTATCACTGGCGGCAACGTGTATGCAAGTGAGGCGCCAAATGAGTACTACCAGCAGGAGACGTATGATTAATGCATTAAGAAGAGTGCTAGCTGCACCACTAGCCACCACTTTTTTTTTTCCCCACAACACCCCAATGAGGAGGTTAGGTTCATGCATTCTGTGATAATCAATATGATTCTCTGTTCAAGATCAGCGAGTGCCTACGAGAACCGCTTTGAACACCAGCCCTCCTGCTGCTCATACTCTCTTCTCTTTCTCTTGATTGGATCTCTGGGGGGAGCAGTGTTTTATTGGACGCTCTGTGGGGGGAACATCAACAAGGATTAGCGTAAGAAAGGAGGTCTGAGACGGGAGGGAAGGTGACAAGAAACGTCGGCGCATTGGTGTTCAATTGAGCAGTATGTCTCTAGTGCACAACCTCCTTGAAAAGATGCTGACGCTGACAAAAAGCGCGACGCAGCGGCAGATCCTCATCCGTGAGGAGGACATACGCAGCGTTCTTGATTCTGTCCGCGACGTATTTATGTCGCAGCCAATGCTGCTGGAAATCAGGCCACCGGTGCGCATCTGCGGCGACACCCACGGGCAGTACTACGACCTGATGCGCATATTTGAGAAGTGTGGGTTTCCGCCGTACTCGAACTACCTGTTCCTTGGCGACTATGTGGATCGCGGCAAGCACAGCGTGGAGACCATCACCCTCTTGTACTGCTACAAGATTGTGTACCCGGAGAACTTCTTTTTGCTGCGCGGCAACCACGAATGCGCCAGCATCAACAAGATGTACGGCTTCTTCGACGACGTGAAGCGCCGGTACAACATCAAGCTGTTCAAGGCCTTCACGGATGTGTTCAACACGATGCCCGTGTGCTGCGTTGTGAGCGAGAAGATCATCTGCATGCACGGCGGACTGAGTCCTGACATGACTTCGCTTGCCACCGTGAACGAAATAGAGCGTCCGTGTGATGTGCCGGACAAGGGCATCCTTTGCGACCTTCTCTGGGCTGACCCTGAGGACGAGGTGAGGGGCTTCCTGGAGAGCGACCGGGGCGTGAGCTACCTGTTCGGCGAGGACATTGTGAGCGACTTCCTAGACATGGTGGACATGGACCTGGTGGTGCGTGCGCACCAGGTGATGGAGCGTGGGTACGGGTTCTTTGCCAACCGGCAGCTAGTGACGATTTTTTCGGCTCCGAATTACTGCGGCGAGTTCGACAATGACGCGGCCGTGATGAATGTAGATGAAAAGCTGCAGTGCTCATTCCTCATTATTCCAGCACGTTGAGGTGATGCAGGCGGGGATTGCGCGGAAATGTTGTGTCGTTTTATTGGAACTTCCCCCGCCACTTCTCCTGAGCTTCAGTAACAGCAATAGGAAGTGTGAACTGAAAGTGGGACACCCTGTTTCTCCATTACTATTTTTTTTCTTTCCTTGGTTGTTGTTTTACGTGGTTTTATTGTATGATGGTATGCGTTATTCAGTAACATTTGTGCTGCTCGCTTCTCTATTTCATTTATTTTCTTTGCGTGACGCACTACCTCAACTTTTGTTGCGCCATTGTTGACATTTTTTTATTATTTCTTGTGTGGGTGTGCGTGCCAGGGTGCATGAGCTTTTGGGACACAGCGGGGAAATTGGAGGTACTGTATGAAATCATCAGCGCAAATGCAAAATCGTTGTATATGTAACATGAGGACAAAAGAGTTGGAAACCAACGAGTCTGATTGACACCTTCGAACTTATGTGATGTTTGGATATTTTTTTTTTTTTTTTTTTTTTTTTAACGTTCTGCCCACCTTTTTACATTCTGTGTTATTATTTAGGCCGCTTGCGTGATGCTTTTGATTTCTTATAGGGGTGAGCGGCGGCAACGGGGAAACACACGCGGAACTCTGACTGTTTTTCTTTTTTTTTGTGTTTTTATACTACAATCCTTCTGGCAGCAACATATCTTTGTCGTTGTACCCATCACTGCACCACACTACACGTGAGGAGTACTTCGCCCTTTCTACCGCTTTGAACACCAGCCCTCCTGCTGCTCATACTCTCTTCTCTTTCTCTTGATTGGATCTCTGGGGGGAGCAGTGTTTTATTGGACGCTCTGTGGGGGGAACATCAACAAGGATTAGCGTAAGAAAGGAGGTCTGAGACGGGAGGGAAGGTGACAAGAAACGTCGGCGCATTGGTGTTCAATTGAGCAGTATGTCTCTAGCGCACAACCTCCTTGAAAAGATGCTGACGCTGACAAAAAGCGCGACGCAGCAGCAGATCCTCATCCGTGAGGAGGACATACGCAGCGTTCTTGATTCTGTCCGCGACGTGTTTATGTCGCAGCCAATGCTGCTGGAAATCAGGCCACCGGTGCGCATCTGCGGCGACACCCACGGGCAGTACTACGACCTGATGCGCATATTTGAGAAGTGTGGGTTTCCGCCGTACTCGAACTACCTGTTCCTTGGCGACTATGTGGATCGCGGCAAGCACAGCGTGGAGACCATCACCCTCTTGTACTGCTACAAGATTGTGTACCCGGAGAACTTCTTTTTGCTGCGCGGCAACCACGAATGCGCCAGCATCAACAAGATGTACGGCTTCTTCGACGACGTGAAGCGCCGGTACAACATCAAGCTGTTCAAGGCCTTCACGGATGTGTTCAACACGATGCCCGTGTGCTGCGTTGTGAGCGAGAAGATCATCTGCATGCACGGCGGACTGAGTCCTGACATGACTTCGCTTGCCACCGTGAACGAAATAGAGCGTCCGTGTGATGTGCCGGACAAGGGCATCCTTTGCGACCTTCTCTGGGCTGACCCTGAGGACGAGGTGAGGGGCTTCCTGGAGAGCGACCGGGGCGTGAGCTACCTGTTCGGCGAGGACATTGTGAGCGACTTCCTAGACATGGTGGACATGGACCTGGTGGTGCGTGCGCACCAGGTGATGGAGCATGGGTACGGGTTCTTTGCCAACCGGCAGCTAGTGACGATTTTTTCGGCTCCGAATTACTGCGGCGAGTTTGACAATGACGCGGCCGTGATGAATGTAGATGAAAAGCTGCAGTGCTCATTCCTCATTATTCCAGCACGTTGAGGTGATGCAGGCGGGGATTGAGTCCATGCATTTTTAACGGTGTATTGAGCCATGGGAAATATTGAGCGTAGGATATTTGAGGGAAGGGGGAGGCGATTGTATGATAGGATTGCGGAAGGAATATGCGAGTTGATGTGACGAGTGGGATAATATTTTCTCTTGTTTTAACCTTTTTATTTTTAAATAAATAAATAAATAAATATATATATATATCTGGTAATTGATTGTTGTAATTTATGATACCCTGTTGAAGGGCAGTAGACGGACATTATTTATTTATTTATTTTTTGTCTTTTTACCAATTCCCTTCTGTTACCATCTACGCGGAGGAGTCTTGGGGTTGAGGGGCAACAGGAACCGCCACTTTTTGACGTTAAAAAGAGGCCAACTACCATGAGGATGTGCCATTAGGAACTTATTTATTTTTGCCTTGCGTGTGCGATAATTCCTCTCTGAAACGTGTCTGCGTGTGTCGGGCGTAAAGAGCCAAACTGCCGTGTCTCGCTGCAGCGTTTTTTTTTTTTTTTTTCTGTGTGTGTCTGTGGGGAGGGGGATAGAGAAGAAAAGGGCCCCTGCAGTGGCGCAGATTCGGAGTTTTTATTTTTATTATTTTTTACTATTTTTTTTTATTTTTTTATTGTACGCTGGGGAGTTTGTGCATAAAAAGTCCCCTTCTTTTTTTCGTTGTCGTGCGAGTTCTGTTTTTTTTTCTCTCAAATTTTTTTTTTTGTTTCATTTTTGGCGCTGCGGTGCTCCTTTTTTTTTTTTTCTCTCACTTTCTTTTCTGCGACATTTTTGTTTTGTCATTCCGTTCCAAATATATATTTTTTTTTTGTGCATTTCTCGAGCGGTTTGTGTGTGTTTTGTGCGTGCCATTTTTCCCGGAATGGGACGGAAGGGGAAGGGGTTAATTAAAAAACGCACACAAACAAACAAAACAACAACAACAACAAAAAAAGCGGTTTATTTTATTTTAAGTTTTGATTGCGCACCTGTTTTCCGTTTTGTCCCGAGATCTGTCTTTTTTTTTTTTTTTGTGTGTGTGTGTGTGTGTGTGTGTGTGGTGCATGATGCCTCTTTGCCTTACGCATCCGACGTTTAGTCTTCGTTTATTTTTTATTTTTATTTTTATTTTGTTCTTACATGCGTTTCCCCCTCCCCCCCCCCCCCC
>NW_001849343.1:63320-64591 GCF_000209065.1 Trypanosoma cruzi
CAAGATGTACGGCTTCTTCGACGACGTGAAGCGCCGGTACAACATCAAGCTGTTCAAGGCCTTCACGGATGTGTTCAACACGATGCCCGTGTGCTGCGTTGTGAGCGAGAAGATCATCTGCATGCACGGCGGACTGAGTCCTGACATGACTTCGCTTGCCACCGTGAACGAAATAGAGCGTCCGTGTGATGTGCCGGACAAGGGCATCCTGTGCGACCTTCTCTGGGCTGACCCTGAGGACGAGGTGAGGGGCTTCCTGGAGAGCGACCGGGGCGTGAGCTACCTGTTCGGCGAGGACATTGTGAGCGACTTCCTAGACATGGTGGACATGGACCTGGTGGTGCGTGCGCACCAGGTGATGGAGCGTGGGTACGGGTTCTTTGCCAACCGGCAGCTAGTGACGATTTTTTCGGCTCCGAATTACTGCGGCGAGTTCGACAATGACGCGGCCGTGATGAATGTAGATGAAAAGCTGCAGTGCTCATTCCTCATTGTTCCGGCAAACAGTTAGCTTTTTACAAAGGTATCATATTTTGTTGAATTTTATGTCATCATGTTTTTTTTTTTTTTTTTACGGAGTAGTTTTTGTAGTCAATGTGTCGGGGGAGGTTTGTGCATTCACCACTGGCGCGGCAGTTGCAGTAGCCATGGAGATTAAAAGTCTTTTGTCGACTTGGATTCTGCCCTCGTTCCTCGTTTTGCTTTTCTTTTTGGAAATTGACGGTTCGTGGGTGGGTGGTCCGTGTTGCCATTGGTTCTGAGTTACGAGTGTGTATGGCCGCCGTGTCAGTTTTACGCGATTTAGGGTGCCCCGTGGTTGCATCGCACTTGTGCGGCGGCGGCGGGGGGAGTAAGAGGAGCAAAGATACTGCGGGTGGAACCCTCTCTTGTCATTACTCTTCCCCCGCTTTCCCTCGTTACTACACTGGTTTGTAGGAAGGCGTGCGGCTGCTGCGCCGACGATCCCTCGTGCCAACTGCCTTTCACTTGTTTTTATCAACCGCCTTGCGAAGGTGTTGTGAGGGCGTGGCGGGGGTGCCTTAAAAAAAAAATTTTTTTTTTTATTGTGTGTGTGTGGGCGTCGTTTGTGTTTGGAGTTTTTCTTGACCGGTGCATTTGTGAGGAGGAGGGAGGAGTAGGACGTCTGTTTTTTTTTTTTTTTCCTCCTTTTTGTTGGGGGGTTAGGGGGTGGGAGGGAAGGGTGGGGGAAATTGAGGTTTGACTGTAGGGAACTGTGGTCGAGTGAATGTGGCGGGGCAATTCTGCACGTT
>NW_001849343.1:64691-70295 GCF_000209065.1 Trypanosoma cruzi
GCAATTCTGCACGTTTTTATTTCGCATTTTAGCCGCCTTTTTTTTTTTTTTTTCTTTTTTTGGCGCGTGAGTGTGTGCTCTTTGATTTTTCTTTTTTTTCTTGCTCGATCACTTCTGCGTCATCCCGCGACTTTTTGCCCCTATGGTTTAATGTACAATAAAAAAAACAAACAAACAAATAAAAAAAAAAAAAAAAGAAAAGAAAAGAAAAGAAAAGAAAAAGAAGACGGCGCATGCCAAACGCTGTGCTTGCGTGGCTGGTCACTGCTGATTTATATTGTGCAGAGCAGGGAGAGTGTGCAAGACCTGGCAATAACCAGAAACACACAAAAAGAAAAACAAACACACACACACACACACACATATGTATACATTGTAACTATACAAATACGTCTGGGAGGTGCATGTGTTGCCGAGCCTTTAAGAGGATTCTTACACCCTTAGTTTTGTTTTATTTTTCCTGCTGTCCTTTTTTTTTTTTTCTTTGTTCATTTTGTTTTTGTTCTTTCATTTTTCTTTTTGTTTGTGTCTTTCACCATTGGGGCTCCCTTTCTCTTACAGTCACGGGTAATTGGGGCGTGGCTGGTGATGCAAAAGTTATGAAGGAAATGTG
Organism: Trypanosoma cruzi; assembly: GCF_000209065.1. Classification (NCBI taxonomy): domain Eukaryota; phylum Euglenozoa; class Kinetoplastea; order Trypanosomatida; family Trypanosomatidae; genus Trypanosoma; species Trypanosoma cruzi. Next base: position 65,305 of record NW_001849343.1, read on the forward strand.
ATGGAGCGAGGGGACGATGCGAGCGGGGGTGTGGGGAAGGAAGAGGGAGGGTGTCAAACGAACAAAAAAAAAAAAAAGAAGAAGAAAGAGGAGGGAAAAGAGACAAATATACATTGGCGTATGATGTGTGTAATGAAGGGAAGAAGGAAAGGGGGGCGGGGAGGCGGGCGGGCAAATAATTGTTTATAAACCTACATATATGCATTTATTATCTATCTATCTATCTATCTATCTATATGTGTGTATGTATGTATGTATTGCAGAGATGCTGCGGATAGGAGGGGTGGGGAGGAAAGGGCGCTTGCTTCAAAGCAGTTGTGGTTTGTACGGCGCCACCGCTGCTTCAAAAAGTGATCCCTTCCCTCTCCCCCGCCTTCCCCGCCGCCGCTGGAATATTCGTTAGTTCTCTTTTTTTTTTTTTTTCATCGTTTCCTGCTTTATTTGCTTTCTTATTGATTTGATATGTTTTATGTTTCTTTTGATAGGGTGGCGTGTTTTTCCAGTGCCGTTTTGCTTCGCGGCTGTGAGGGATCCTCGTGGGAGATGGTGGTGGTGGTGTCTACGCCTGCTGCCCCTTCTCTCCCCCTACCCGCCTGGGGCTTCCCTGCACGGAAATTCGCTTCTTGACTTTTTTTTTTTTTGGTTTTACTTTCATCTTTTTTTTTCTTTTGCTTTTTTTTTTTGTGTGCCGCACTTTTCTTTCTTCATTCATTTCGTTGGTGTGGCGGCGGTGTTGTTGCGTGAGTACAAACCGCGATGTATGAACACTTGTAACGGGCGCGTTTGTGTGCGTGTCTAAGTGCCGCTGCACAATTCACCACGCACGGCGAGTGTCCATTGCGCATGTTTCCGGAGGTGTGTGGGCCAGCAAGCGAGTGGGGTCGTGGGACGGTGGGCATGGGCAGCAGGACGGCTCAACAACACAAGCTGCAGACGGAGTGAGAGAGGGATGGATGGATGGATGGATGGAGAGATGAAGAGGAGGTTAAAAAAATAACAACAATAAAAAACAAACAAACAAAAGTTATTGATGTATTTTCTTCTCTCACTGTTATTCCTCTTGTCTTTTTTTTTTTTTTTTTTGTACTCTTGTTTATATATTTATATTTATATATGTTTATGTGCTTTGCTTCTCAGTGTGGTTTCTCACCCCTTTCCCTTTCCCTTCCCCCCTCCCCTTTCCCCTAACACCACCCTTTTTTTTTTTTTTTTTTTGACTCCCAACGCACCCCACTCTTACCCTCGTGATTTTGCACTTGCGTTTGACGTCTGGTGGGGCCCTCACATAACAATTGTTTTCTCCACAAAAGTGAGGATTCACAAGGCAACATTTAAGAAAAACAAACAGACAAAGTATAAAATGTCGTTGTGTAAGCACCAATGTTTGTGTTGCGCGGGATGTGGTGTTTTGTCTGGGTAAAGTGGCAAGTGACATCATGCATTGCCTTCTCTTTCTCTTTCATTCTCTTTTGTGCGGTAGCGGCTGTGTGTTGGGTGTAGTGGCCGGACACCAAAGAAAGGGACAGATATCCAGGAGGAGGCGGAATAAATTTTTTCTTTAGGGTCCTGCAAGCACACACACACACACAAAAGGGAATTGGGGTGGTGGGAGGAGTTCTTCTTTGACACGTGGTCGCGTCACGCACACAATTGCGTGGAATCCATACGTGAACACTGCAGGGGTGGTGGTGGTGCAGGCACTAAAAAGAAGCAGGAAAAGTTTTTTGTATTCTCTTTCTTTTTATTTTTATTTTTACAGTCGTTGGATCGGGCGGCGAATGATGGGCATCTCCCCTGAGGCGGTTCTTCTTGATTTTGACTGGACTGCGTCGTATGTGCTGGCCACTGACCGCCTTTCGACCGCCGCCATGAACCGCGCGACGGCTCGTACAGTAAGCATGGAGGGGGGAGCAGATGGGGCGGATACGAAGCCCCGCAACAGCGGTGGAGGCATGCCGTTGCTGCAGCTTGCTATGGATGTGGCTCGCGTGGCGCCTCCCAGCGAGGTCGCTTCGATTTCTCCGCTGGTGTCGCCCGTATCAGGAGTACGTCTGCAGCTTCTCGCCACAGCCTCCTCCGAGATGCAAGGTGGCGGGGAAGGGCAGCCAGCCGAACGCATGCTGCTTCCCAATGACCGTTTGACGATGGAGCTGGATGCTGAGAGTCTTGACGCGCTTATTGCCGCACTGCGTACGGCTGTTGATGGGATGGACTCTTTGAGTGGATGTTAGTACCTTGTTGCTCATTTTGTTGCCTCCTCTTCCCTTCTCATCTTCTCTCTCTTTCTGCCATAATACTCCCATTCTATGGCTTATGCTTATTGCATGGCGTACGGCGGTTTCTTTTTTTTGTCTGAATGGGCGTGTCGTCATCGTGCACACCCCCTTTTGCGCCGGCGGGGTGCTTGGCGGTGGGGACGGTGACGTTATTGCAGCAAAAAGAGGACGTCTAAGTTGTGAAATAAATAGCCTCTTTTTTTTTTTTTGTTTTGTGTTGAGACAAACGGGATGCGTAGTGGTTAGGGGAGGGCTTGTTTACTTCGGTGGAAGGACAACCTCTGTGGGAAACAAGTCAAAACAGCAGGAGGAGGAGGGAAAGGCAAAAGGACGGATGCAGCCCGCGAAGGTTCGTGTTGAGGAAAAAGATCAGGACCCGCTGGAGTGTGTTCTGCGATTGCCTCTTCGAGCTGCGGAACCCGCGCAAATCATGATACAGGTGCTGCGCGTGGAACCGCCCGTGCCCGGGACGTCAAGGGAGGTTCAGCTTTGGGCGGATGATAGCACACGGTCTACAGTCTACGTCAAAATAGAGGCGTCACAGGAACGTTCACTACGCGCGGCAGTAGGAGCACTGTTGGAGCAGGTCAAACTTATTTTGAGGACGATGGACGCATTCCCTGTCATTGCACGCCACAATGCGTAGGGTGGCGGCTTGTAAGATATGGTGTCTGCACTCCATCTCTTGAGCGTTTGTGGTCCTGTTGGCAGTTTCGGTATTTATTTATCTGTTAAATGCATGCTTCTTCAGCTTGCTGCGCTGAGTATACATAGTGCTGGTGCCTTCTTTTCTTTAAATAAATAAATAAATAAATAAATAATTTTTGCCTGTTCTTTTTCCAGCAAGCTAAGAACTATCCTATAAGGTAACAGAAAAAAAAGCCAATGTCTGTTAAGGACGTTAACAAGAGGAGCGGTGAGCTGGAGGGCAAGCTGAAGGGCAAGCTTTTTTTGGGCGGCACAAAGCCTTCCCAAGAGGACGTGAAGCTGTTCAACGAATTGCTGGGCGCCGAAAACACATCTTTGTACCGTTGGGTGAAGCATATGGCATCCTTCACGGAGGCGGAGCGCAAGGCGTGGGGGGCCCCTGTGAAGGTGACAGCTACCACTTCGGCTTCCGCTCCCGCAAAGCAGACACCAAAGAAGGCGGCGTCTGCCCCCGCCAAGCAGGCCGATGAAGACGAAGACATTGACCTCTTCGGGGAAGCGACGGAGGAGGAGACGGCTGCTCTTGAGGCCAAGAAGAAGAAGGACGCTGACGCCAAGAAGGCAAAGAAGGAGGTTATCGCCAAATCCTCCATCCTGTTCGACGTCAAGCCGTGGGATGACACCGTGGATTTGCAGGCTCTGGCGAATAAGCTGCACGCCGTTAAGCGCGACGGCCTGCTGTGGGGCGATCACAAGCTGGTGCCTGTGGCATTCGGCGTGAAGAAGCTGCAGCAGCTTATTGTCATTGAGGACGACAAGGTCTCCAGTGATGATTTGGAGGAATTGATCATGTCGTTTGAGGACGAAGTGCAGTCCATGGACATTGTTGCCTGGAATAAGATCTGAGCCTCACTGTTTTTAGGAATCGAAATAAATAAATAAAGAAAATGAAAATGAAATAAAGTAAAAGAGCAGAGTCGAGACGTTCTGCGGGATCGATGTCGTGCTCTTTTTTTTTTTTTTTGTTATTGAGCCAAAACCAATTGGTCACGAAACCACCAGATTTGAGAGGGAGGGAAATATGTGTGTCTCTGGGGAGGGAGGGGAGAAGAATGCAGCTTTTTTTTTTGTGTTTTTTTTGTTTTGTGCGGCTGGGCGCTGTGCTTGGGGGAAAAGTTTTTATTCCTGTGCACCTTTGTCTTTTTTTCTCCCTCTGCATCTTTTTCGGCCGTCCCTTTTCTGCTGTGGCGGTGGGGGTGGGGTGGGACAATAGTGTAGGTTTCTAGGCGTAGAGTAGCAAGACTCGGTGCCTTTCGACGTGGGGGAGGTGAGGCGTGAGCTGCGGTTTTTTTTTTTGTTTGTTTGGCGCTCGGTCGGGTCGTTGCAAACCCTTCGCTGGCGTGAGTGCGGTGCGCGTGGGTGGCGGCGTTTTTATCCCAGCGTTTTTCTTTTGTTGTTGTTGTTGTTTTTCTTGTTGAAAGTCGGAAGGTGTTTTTTTCTTTGTGGGTGGTTGCCGGGCTGACACTTTTTAATTTTGTCCCCAACAACAGACGCGGGTGTGCGGCATCCTGCGGGCAGAGACGGTAGCGGCTCACTTTGAGAATAAACTAACGAAAAGGTCCATCCGCGTGTCATGTCCGCCGTGGTTACCCGCAAGCGCAGCCGCTCTCAGTCTGCGGAGAAGACGCTGGAGCGGCGGGAGGCGGCCCCGGTTCCGCGGCTTGAGACGTCCATTGAGGAGGAGGAGAAGTCCGCCATCCGGCAATTAGTGACGTCCGTCCTGCAGGACTGGCGGGGTGCACAGAAGCTCCTAAACGAGGATATTATCCGCACCGTTCTGCGTCGTGTGCGGCCAGTGCTGATGTCGCAACCGATGATGGTGAGACTTGAGGCCCCAGTTAACGTCTGTGGGGACATCCACGGCCAGATCAACGATCTCGTAGAGATATTCCGAGCCGGGGGAATGCCGCCCGCGTCGCGCTACCTGTTTCTTGGCGACTATGTGGATCGTGGCAAGTACGGCACAGAGGTGATCAGCGTGTTACTCGGTCTGAAGGTTCTCCACCC